>NW_026688580.1:0-34250 GCF_030445035.2 Dasypus novemcinctus
GCACAAAAACTGAAGAAAAGGAGATAGACACAAAATCCCTGCACTCTATGTTTAGTTACCTAAAGTAAAGCACCTGTGACATCCTCTTTCAAGTAGGTTAAAAGAGTTAGGTGCTATACCCTCGGTTATGCTTTTCTGTATAGTAAATGCTAGATTTAGAGATAGGAATGTTAGCACAAAAACTGAAGGAAAGGAGATACCTGGAAAATTTATGCACACAATGCTTAGTTCTCAGAAGTAAATCATATGTGCCATGTTGTTTCTTTTAGGTTTAAAGAGTTAGCTGCTAAACCCTTGATTATGCTTTCCTATATAGGAAAGGCTAGTTTTAGAGATAGGAATGTTAGCACAAAAACTGAAGGAAAGGGGATAGCTGCAAAATCTCAGCACACAACGCTGAGTTCTCAAAAGTAAATCTATGTACCATGATTTCTCAGGTGGGTTTAAAGAGTTAGCTGCTATTCCTTCGGTTACGCTTTCGTATATAGGAAATGCGATTTTTAGAGATATGAATGTTAGCAGAAAAACTGAAGGAAAGGAGATAGCTGCAAAATCGCTGCACAAATGCTTAGTTCTCAGAAGTAAATCATATTTGCCATGTTGTTTCATTTAGGTTTAAAGAGTTAGCTGCTATACCCTCGGTTATGCTTTCTTGTAGTGTAAATCCTACTTTCAGAGATAGGAATGTTAGCACAAAAACTGAATGAAATGAGATAGCTGCAAAATCTCTGCACAGAATGCTGAGTTCTCAGAACTAAATCACATGTACCATGCTTTTTCAGGTAGGTTTAAAGAGTTAGCCTTATACCCCCGGTTATGCTTTCCTATAGAGTAAATGCTCATTTTAGGGATAGGAATGTTAGCACAAAAACTGAAGGAAAGGAGATAGCTGCAAAATCTCTGGAAACAATGCTTAGTTCTCAGAAGGAAATCATATGTGCCATGTTGTTTCATTTAGGTTTAAAGAGTGAGATGCTCTACCCTCAGTTATGCTTTCCTATATAGGAAATGCTAATTTTTGAGATAGGAATTTTAGCACAAATCTGAAGGAAAGGAGATAGCTGCAAAATCTCTGCACATAATACCTAGTTTTCAGAAGTAAATCATATGTGTCATGTTGTTTAATTTAGGTTTAAAGAGTTAGCTGCTAGACCCTCGGTTATGCTTTCGTATATAGTAAATGAGAGTTTTAGAGATATGAATGTTAGCACAAAAACTGAAGGAAAGGAGATAGCTGTAAAATCTCTGAACACAATGCTTCGTTCTCAGAAGTAAATCATGTGTGCCATGTTGTTTCATTTAGGTTTAAGGAGTTAGCTGCTATACCCTCCATTATGGTTTTCTATATAGGAAATGCTTGTTTCAGAGATAAGAATGTTAGAGCAAACACTGACGGAAAGGAGATAGCTGGAAAATCTCAGCACACAATGCTGAGTTCTCACAAGTAAATCATATTTACCATGGTTTTTCAGGTACGTTTAAATAGTTAGCTACTATACACTCGGTTATGCTTTCGAATACAGTAAATGCGAGTTTTAGAGATATGAATGTTAGCACAAACACTGAAGGAAAGGAGATAGCCGCAAAATCTATGCACACAATGCTTACTTCTCAGAAGTAAATCATATGTGCCATGTTGTTTCATTTAGGTTTAAAGAGTTTGCTGCTATTCCTTCGGTTATGCTTTCCTATATAGGAAATTCTAGTTTCAGAGAAAGGAATGTTAGCACAAAAACTGAAGGAAAGGAGATAGCTGCAAAATCTCTGCACACAATGTTTAGTTCTCAGAAGTAAATCATATGTGCCATTATATTTCATTTAGGTTTAAAGGGTTAGCTGCTATACCCGCGGTTATGCTTTCCTATATAGTAAATGCTAGTTTTAGAGATAGGAATGTTAGCACAAAAACTGATGGAATAGAAATACCTGCACAATCTCAGCACACAATGCTGAGTTCTCAGAAGTAAATCATATATACCATGCTTTTTCAGGTAGGTTTAAAGAGTTAGCTGCGATACCCCTGGTTATGGCTTCCAATAGCATAATTGCTAGTTTTAGAGATAGGAATGTTAGCACAAAAACTGAAGGCAAGGAGATAACTGCAAAAATTCAGCATACAATGCTTAGTTCTCAGAAGTGAATCATATGTGCCATTTTGTTTCATTTAGGTTTAAAGAGTTAGCTGCTATACCCTCGGTTATGCTTTCCTATATAGGAAATGCTAGTTTTAGAGATAGGTATGTTAGCACAAAAATTGAAGGAAAGGAGATAGCTGCAAAGTCTCTGCACAGAATGCTTAGTTCTCAGAAGTAAATAATATGTGCGATGTTGTTTCATTTAGGGTTAAAGAGTTAGCTGCTATACCCTCTCTTATACTTCCTATATAGGAAATGCTAGTTTAAGAGATAGAATGTTAGCCCAAAAAAAGAAGGAAAGGAGATAGCTGCAAAAACTCAGCACAAAATGCTGAGTTCTCAGAAGTAAATCATATGTACCATACTTTTTCAGGTAGTTTTAAAGAGTTAGCCTTATACAACCGGTTATGCTTTACTATAGTGTAAAAGCTTGTTTTAGGGATAGGAATGTTAGCACAAAAACTGAAGGAAAGGAGATAGCCACAAAATCTCTGCACACTATGCTTAGTTCTCAGAAGTAAATCATATGTGCCATGTTGTTTCATTTATGTTTAAAGAGTTAGCTGCTATACCCTCTGTTATGCTTTCCTATATAGGAAACGCTAGTTTTAGAGATAGGAATGTTAGCACAAAAACTGGCGGAAAGGAGATAGCTGCAAAATCTCAGCACGCAATGCTGAATTCTCAGAAGTAAATAATATGTACCATGGTTTTTCAGGTAGGTTTCAATAGTTAGCTGCTATACACTCGGTTATGCTTTTGAATATAATAAATGCGAATTTTAGAGATATGAATGTTAGCACAAAAACTGAAGGTAAGGAGATAGCTGCAAAATCTATGAACAGGATGCTTAGTTCTCAGAAGTAAATCATATGTGCCATGTTGTTTCATTTAGGTTTAAAGAGTTAGTTGCTATTCCCTCGGTTATGCTTTCCTATATAGGAAATGCTAGTTTCAGAGATAGGAATGTTAGCACAAAAACTGAAGGAAAGGAGATAGCTGCACAATCTCAGCACACAATGCTGAGTTCTCAGAAGTAAATCATATTTACCATGCTTTTTCCAGTAGGTTTAAAGAGTAAGCCCCTATACCCCGGTTATGGTTTCAAATAGTGTAAATGCTAGATTACAGATAGGAATGTTAGGACAAAAACTGAAGGCAAGGAGAGAGTTCCAATATCTCTGAACCCAATTCTTAGATCTCAGAAGTAAATCATATGTGCCATGTTGTTTCATTAAGTTTAAAGAGTTAGCTGCTATACCCTCGCTTATGCTTTCGTATATAAGAAATGTTAGTTTCAGAGAACGGAATGTTCGCACAAAAACTGAAGGAAAGGAGATAACTGCAAAATCTCTGCACACAATGCTGAGGTCTCAAAAGTAAACCATATGTACCATGCTTTTTCAGCTAGGTTTAAAGAGTTAATCTTATATCCCAGGTTTTGCTTTCCTATACTCTAAAACCTAGTTTTAGAGATAAGAAAGTTAGCACAAAAACTGAAGGAAAGCATAAAGCTGCAAAATCTCTGCACACAATTTTTAATTCTCAGAGGTAAATCATATGTGCCATGTTGTTTCATTTAGGTTTAAAGAGTTAGCTGCTATGCCCTCGGTTATGCTTTCCTATATAGTAAATACCAGCTTTAGTGATAGGAATGTTAGCAGAAAACTGAAGGAAAGGAGATAGCTGCAAAATCTCTTCAAACAATGCTTAGTTCTCAGAAGTTAATCATATGTGCCATGTTGTTTCATTTAGGCTTAAAGAGGTAGCTGTTATACCTTCGGTTATGCTTTCCTATATAGGACATGCTAGTTTTAGAGATAGGAATGTTAGCACAAAAACTGAAGGAAAGGAGATAGCCGCAAAATGTCAGCACACAATTCTGAGTTCTCAGAAGTAAATCATATGTACCATGCTCTTTCAGGTAACTTTAAAGAGTTGTCTGCTATACCCCTGTTTATGGTTTCCTGTAGTGTAAATGCTAGTTTTAGAGATTGGAATATTAGCACAAAAACTGAAGGAAAGGAGATAGCTGCAAAATCTCTGTACACAATGCTTAGTTCTAAGAAGTAAATCATATGTGCCATGTTGTTTCATTTATGTTTAAAGAGTTAGCTGCTATACCCTCGGTTATGCTTTTGTATATGAGAAATGCTAGTTTTAGAGATAGAAAGGTTAGCAGAAATGTTGAAGGAAAGGAGAGAGCTGAAAAATCTCTTCACACAATGCTTAGTTCTCAGAAGTAAATCATATGGCACATGTTGTTTCATTTAGGTTTAAAGAGTTAGCTACTATACCCTCGGTTATGTTTTCCTATATAGTAAAAGCTAGTTTTAGAGATAGGTATGTTAGCACAAAAACTCTAGGAAGGGAGATAGATGCAAAATGTCTGCACACAATGCTGAGTTTTCAGAAGTAAATCACATGTGCCATGCTTTGTCAGGTAGGTTTAAAGAGTTAGACTTATACCCACGATTAAGCTTTCCTATCGTGTAAATGCTAGTTTTAGAGATAGGAAAGTTAGCACAAAAACTGAAGGAAAGGAGATAGCTGCAAAATCTCTACACACAATGCTTAGTTCTCTGAAGTAAATCAAATGTGCCATGTTGTTTCATTTAGATTTAAAGATTTAGCCTTATACTCCCGGTTATGCTTTCCTATAGTGTAAATGGTAGTTTTAGAGACAGGAATGTTAGCACAAAAACTGAAGGAAAGGAGATAGCTGCAAAATCTCTGCACACAATGCTTAGTTCTCAGAAGTGAATCATATGTGCTATGTTGTTTCAATTATGTTTAAGGAGTTAGCTGCTATACCATCAGTTAGGCTTTCCTATATAGGAAAAGGTAGTTTCCATGATAGGAATGTTAGCAAAAAAACTGAAGGAAAAGAGATAGCTGCAAAATCTCCGCACACAATGCTGAGTTCTCAGAAGTAAATTATATGTTCCATGCTTTTTCTGGAAAGTTTAAAGAGTTACCTTATACCCCAGGCTATAGTTTCCTATAGTGTAAATGCTTGTTTTAGAGACAGGAATGTTAGCACAAAAACTGAAGGAAAGGACATAGCTGCAAAATCTCTGTACACTCTGCGTAGTTCTCAGAAGTATATCATATGTACCATGGTTTTTCAAGTAGGTTTAAAGAGTTAGCTGCTATGCCCCCGGTTGTGCTTTCCTATAGAGGAAATGCTCTTTTTAGAGATAGGTATATTAGCACAAAAACTGAAGGAAAGGAGATAGCCACAAAATCTCTGCACTCAATGCTTAGTTCCCTAAAGTAAAGCACATGTGACATATTCTTTCAAGTATGTTTAAAGAGTTATGTGCTATACCCGCCGTTATGCTTTTCTATATTGTAAATGCTAGTTTAGAGATAGGAATGTTAGCGCAAAAACTGAAGTAAAGGAGATAACTGCAAAATCTCTGCACAGAATGCTTAGTTCTCAGAAGTAAATCATATGTGCCATGTTGTTTTATTTAGGTTTAAAGAGTTAGCAGCTATACCCTTGGTTATGCTTTCCTATATAGTAAATACTAGTTTTAGTGATAGGTATGTTAGCATAAAAACAGAAGGAAAGGAGATAGCTGCAAAATCTCTGCACACAATGCTTACTTCTCAGAAGTAAATCATATGTGCCATGTTGTTTCATTTCGGTTTATAGAGTTAGGTGCTATACCCTCGGTTATGCTTTCCTATAGTGTAAATGCTAGTTTTAGATATAGTATTGTTAGCACTAAAACTGAAGGAAAGGAGATAGCTGCAAAATCTCTGCACACAATGCTTAGTTCTCAGAAGTAAATCATATGTGCCATGTTGTTTCATTTAGGTTTAAAGAGTTAGGTGCTATACCCTCGGTTATGCTTTCCTATATAGGAAATGCTAGTTTTAGACATAGGAATGTTAGCACAAAAACTGAAGGAAAGGAGATAGCTGCAAAATCTCTGCACACAATGCTTACTTCTCAGAAGTAAATCATATGTGACATGTTGTTCCACTTAGGTTTAAAGAGTTAGCTGCCATACCCTCGGTTATGCTTCCCTATTTAGGAAATGCTAGTTTTAGAGATAGGAATGTTAGCACAAAAACTGGAGGAAAGGAGATAGCTGCAAAAATCTTAGCACACAATCCTGACTTCTCAGAAGTAAACCATATGTACGATGGTTTTTCAGGTAGATTCAAATAGTTAGCTGCTATACACTCGGTTATGCTATCAAATATAGTAAATGCGAGTTTTAGAGATATGTATGTTAGCACAAAAACTGAAGGAAAGGGGATAGCTGCAAAATCTCTGCACACTACGCTGAGTTCTCAGTAGTAAATCATATGTACCATGCCTTTTCAGGTAGGTTTAAAGACTTAGCCTTATACACACAGTTATGCTTTCCTACAGTGTAAATGCTTGTTTTAGGGGTAGGAATGTTAGCACAAAAACTGAAGGACAGGAGATAGCTGCAAAATCTCCGCACACAATGCTTAGTTCTCAGAAGTAAATCATATGTGCCATGTTGTTTCAGTTAGGTTTAAAGCGTTAGCTGCTATTCCCTCGGTTATGCCTTCGTATATAGGAAATGCAATTTTTGGAGATATGAATGTTAGCAGAAAAACTGAAGGAAAGGAGATAGCTGCAAAAGCTCTGCACACAATGCTTAGTTCTCAGAAGTAAATTATATTTTCCATGTTGTTTCATTTAGGTTTAAAGAGTTAGGTGCATTACCCTCGGTTATGATTTCCTATATACTAAATGCTAGTGTTAGAGATAGGAATGTTAGCACAAAAACTGAAGGAAAGGAGATAGCTGCAAAATCTCGGCAAACAATGCTTATTTCTCAGAACTAAATCATATGTGCCAAATTGTTTCATTTAGGTTTAAAGAGTTAGGTGGTGTACCCTCGGTTATGCTTTCCCATATAGGAAATGCTAGCTTTAGACATAGGAATGTTAGCACAAAAACTGTAGGAAAGGAGATAGCTGCAAAATCTCTGCACACAATGCTTAGTTCTCGGAAGTAAATCAATTGTGCCATGTTGTTTCATTAAGGTTTAAAGAGTTAGGTGGTATACCCCCGGTTAAGCTTTCCTATAGTGTAAATGCTTGTTTTAGAGATAGGAATGTTAGCACAAAAACTGAAGGAAAGGAGATAGCTGCAAAATCTCGGCACACAATGCTTAGTTGTCAGAAGTAAGTAATATGTGCCATGTTGTTTCATTTAGTTTTAAAGAGTTAGCTGCTATACCCTCGGTTATGGGTTCCTATATAGTAAATGCTACTTTTAGAGATAGGTATGTAAGCCCAGAAACTGAAGGAAAGGAGATAGGTGCAAAATCTCTGCACACAATGCTTAGTTCTCAGAAGGAAACATGTGCCGTGTTGTTTCATTTAGGTTAAAAGAGTTAGCTGCTATTCCCTAGGTTTTGCTTTCCTATATAGGAAATGCTAGTTTTAGAGATAGGAATGTTAGCACAAAAACTGAAGGAAAGGAGATAGCTGCAAAATCTCAGCACACAATGCTAAGTTCTAAGAAGTAAATCATATGTACCATGCTTTTTCAGATAGATTTAAAGTGTTAGCTACTATACCCCCGGTTATGCTTTCCTATAGTGTAAATGCTAGTGTTAGAGATAGGAATTTTAGCACAAAAACTGAAGAAAAGGAGATAGCTGCAAAATCTCTGCACACAATGCTTAGTTCTCAAAAGTAAACCATAAATGCCATGTTGTTTCATTTAGGTTTAAAGAGTTAGGTGCTATACCTTCGGTTATGCTTTCTTATATAGGAAATGCTTGTTTTAGAGATAGGAATGTTAGAAGAAAAACTGAAGGAAAGGAGATAGCTGCAAAATCTCTGCAAACAATGCTTAGTTCTCAGAAGTAAATCCTGTGTACCATGCTTTTTCAGGTAGGTTTAAAGAGGTACCTATGATACTCCCGGTTATGCTTTCCTATTGTGTAAATGCTAATTTTAGTGATAGGCATATTAGCACAAAAACTGAAGGAAAGGAGATAGCCACAAAATCTCTGCACTCAATGCTAAGTTCCCTAAAGTACAGCACATATGACATCCTCTTTCAAGTAGGTTTAAAGAGTTAGCTGCTATACCTGGGTTATGCTTTCCTATATAGTAAATGCTAATTTTAGAGATAGGAATGTTACCAAAAAACCTGAAGGAAAGGAGATAGATTCAAAATCTCTGCACACAATGCTTAGTTCTCAGGAATAAATCACATGTACCATGTTGTTTTGTTTTGGTTTAAAGAGTTAGATGCTATACCCTCGGTTATGCTTTCCTCTATAGTAAATGATTGTTTTAGAGATAGGAATGTTAGCACAAAAACTGAAGGAAAGGAGATAGCTGAAAAATCTCTGAACACAAAGCTTAGTTGTCAGAAGGAAATCATATGTACCATATTGTTTCATTTAGGTTTAAAGAGTTAGCTGCTATACCCTCCGTAATGCTTTCCTATATAGTAAATGCTAGTTTTAGAGAGAGGAATGTTATCACAAAAACTGAAGGAAAGAAGATTGCACGGAAATCTCTGCACACAATGCTTAGTTCTCACAAGTAAATCATATGTACTATTTTGTTTCATTTAGGTTTAAAGAGTTAGCTGCTATACCCTCAATTATGCTTTCCTATATAGTAAATGCTAATTTTAGAGATAGGAATGTTAGAAAAAAACTGAAGGAAAGGAGATAGCTGCAAAATCTCCACAGACAATGCATAGTTCTCAGAAGTAAATCATATGTACCATGCTCTTTCAGGTAGGTTTAAAGAGTTAGCTGCTGTACCCTCAGTTATGCTTTCCTATATAGTAAATGCTAGTTTTATAGATAGGAATGTTAGCACAAAATATGAAGGATAGGAGATAGCTGAAAAATCTCTGCACACAATGCTTAACTCTCAGAAGTAAATCATATGTACCATGTTGTTTCATTTAGGTTTAAAAAGTTAGCTGTTTTACCCTCGGTTATGCTTTCCTATATAGTAAATGCTAGTTTTAGAGATAGAAATGTTAGCAGAAAAACTGAAGGAAATGAGATACCTGCAAAATCTCTGCACACAATGCTTAGTTCTCAGAAGTAAATTATATGTACCATGCTCTTTCTTGTCGGTTTAAAGAGTTTGCCTCTATACCGCCGGTTATGCTTTCCTGTAGTGTAAATCCTAGTGTTAGTGTAAGGCATATTAGCACAAAAACTGAAGGAAAGGATATAGCTGAAAATCTCTGCACTCAGTGCTTTGTTCCCTAAAGTAAAGCACATGTGACATCCTCTTAAAGTGGGTTTAAAGAATTAACTACTTTACCCCGGTTATGCTTTCATATTGAGGTGAGGAGCCCCCGCTTCTCTAGACAGGGTGTTCGGGGTGGGGATTCGCAGGCATGAGAGGATGCACAGTGGCTCGAAGGACAACTGAGGAGACGAGGCAGATGGCACAGGTCTACTTTATTGAGGAAGTTCAAGCAGTTATAGAGTATGAAGAGAGGGGATTGGTGGAGGGTGATTGGATTCTCATAGGCTAGATTAGCTGTTGTTACCTTATAAGGGCATAGAAGCAGAACTCATCTACTAGGCTGGTCAATAGTCACTAGGGAGAGCTTAAATTTGAGAGGGCTGAGCTGGATAGCTCACTGATAGGTGGAAGAAAGCAGGCATGTCTTTACGAGCTAGGAGTCCCTGAGATTGGCCCAGACGGAGGTGGTGTGAGGGGGCTTGTGTGAGTTTCCCCTGCGGGGAGGCGTAGGTGCATACGTCATCCCGAGGGGCCAACCAAGGGAGGCGTTTTTCGTGCCTCAGGCCTCGGATGCGGCCAGTTCTGAGAGCCAAACTTTTGCATGCTTCCCCTCAATTCTCCCTTTGTTTTCTTTTAAGGCTAGGGTGGAGATAGCCAGAACTCGCTGGTTCTGCTTTAACGTGGTTAGGGAGGTAAAGACACGTCTGAACACTCTGAGAAGAATAACAGCTATTAGGAAAAGGATACCATAGAAAATGAGATTGGCAGGGTTGAAAAATTGGGTGAACTTATTGAGTAGCTGACTGAGGAGGCTAATAGTAAATTTGGGGTCAACGAGGTCATTAAAGGTTTCTATGTCATGCTGCAGAGAGAGGGTATAATTCCAAAAGGATTGGTTATAGGATTGGCAACACTGCCAAAGGCTATAAGTAAGAGAGCGTCTGGGGGGGAATAAGAGAAACAGTGAGAGTTATCAATGTGGGTACGAAGGTGGGGTTGCATGGTAGCTGTAGAGAGCAGTTGCTTAGGATGAGCTGGGGGAAAACAAGGCTCTGCGGGGAAAGGAAAAGGAATCCAGGAGGATGACGGACTGCCACCCAGACCTCCATGGCCTGCCCTGTAGAGGCGAGCGAGAGCATAGCAAGCAGCAGGGCAACGAGGTTAGGGGGCTTCATTGGGCCAGTGGCTCTGGCTCTCCTATACAGGCGGATCAGGGCAGTGATGTCTGGAGCTTCATCTGACATGTTGAGGTGTTATATCTCGTGTTGGAGAGCTCGCATCCACCAGCGGTCCCTCCGGGACGGCTTCCATGGACACTGACTGGGTCGGTTTGGTCTCTCCGGTTGCTGGGCAGACATTCCTTCCAGGGATCCAGATGGGCTGTGGGACGTTATCTGGAAAAATACAAGCAAACCCTCATCCTTGGGTTAGAAGGGGGCTGGGTTCCTGCCAGTTGTTGGATTCTGGGTTCTTCCAATATACGAGGGGAAGAGGAGTAAATGTTATAGAGGGCCCCCAATGCTTATGCATTGGCGAGAGGCCATCCTTGTCAAATGTCATCAAATTTAAGTGTATTAGGCATGAGGTTAATAGTTCATCTGGTGTAGCTTGGGGCTGTATACCCCTCTCTTTTTCAATGAGAACCTTTAAGCGATGGTGTGTATTTTCTACTATGGCTTGACCTTGTGGATTGTATGGGATGCCAAAATGGTGTGTGATGTTGTACGTTCTGATAAAATTTTGGAACTCTCTGCTAGTATAGGCAGGGCCATTGTCTGTTTTTAGGTCCCAAGGCACTCCCATGAACAGGATGGCTTGTTGCAGTGCCTTTATGCAGTGTCTAGCCTTTTCACTGGCCAAGGCTGCCACATAAGTTAAATGAGAATAAGTATCTATGATGACATGTACATATTTTAGCCTAGCAAATGTTGGGATGTGGTGACATCCATTTGCCAGCGTGCGTTGGGCTTCAGGCCTCGGGGGTTAATCCCTTGAGGTTGTAGGGGTCCCAACGGTAAGAATGGTGTGCAGGTTTTGCAAAGGCGCACTAGGTGTTTGCATGTGTCTAAAGGTACGTCAGGGAGTAAGTGCTTTAAGGACGCAGCTGAAAAATGAAAGCGCGCGTGCAGATTTTTTGCCTGACTGATGGGATCAACGGTTAATTGTTGCATTAGGAGTGCCGAGACTAAAGAGTCAACCAAATGGTTTCCTTCTGCTATAGCTCCTGGAAGTGAGGTATGACTTCTAACATGGCTGATATACCAGGGGTGATGTTTATGCTCCAGGGCCTTTTTTAGGTCAACCAGGGCTGCATCTAGAGGTGAGTCTGTGGGGAAGAAGGTGCAGTACGCTATGGTTTTACAAACCTGGCAGGCATACTGGCTGTCTGAAAATATGTTAAGTGGTTCCTGACTAAATGTTTGAAGGGTTGCTATGATTGCATGTAGCTCGCCCCTCTGGACTGAATTAGTTAACTTATAGGCCTGATATGAGGGTGTGCATTTGTTGGTTGTATATGCTACAAAGCCAAATCCACGTTTGGATGCATCAGTGAATATTACTGTGGCATGAGGAATAGGCGCTCCAGAAGGGAATGCATGGTTTTGTTCCATTAACTTTATGCCTGTAAGGCCTTGCAACAACTTGCTTGAAGGGTAATGTGTGTCAAAGTCCCCAGTATACTGTTCCTTGAGCACTTGCATGCTATAGTTCTCCTGCAAGAGGGTGGTAATTTGTGCAGGTTCTACATTGTACCTTTGCCTACACAAAGTGACAAGGTCTGATGCCAAGGATATAAAGGCCTGTATTAGTGGCAGGAGCTTTGGGATGAGAGATTTAGACAAATGCACCCAAAGAAGAGGCCCATTTTGCCATAACACTCCCATTGGGGTGCCTAGGGTTTTGAGGACTAGAGCTAAGATTGGTTCCTCAGGGTTATATCTATTGATAACTGCTTTCGACAAAGCCTGGGACACCCTTTCTATGGCTTGTTTGGCAGCCGGGGTGATTTTAATCTTTTTATGAATTATATTGGAAGGGTGTCCAGGTGTTTTAAGCAGCTGGAAAAGGGGGTCAAGGTCTTGTGTAGTGATAGGGATGGAGGTTCTAATCCAATTGATATGTCCGCAAAGCTGTTGCAGCTCAGTAAGAGTGAGAGCTTCCGGAGTCTCGAGTTGGGGTGATATGGGGTTTATATGGGAGGTTATTTGGTATCCAAGAAATGTGAATGGGGCTACCTTTTGTACCTTTTCTTCTTTGATGGTTAAGTTTATTTGTTGGAGGTTTAATTTTAATTGGTTTAGCCCTTTGATTAGCATTTCTTCTTCACTGTGAGCGATGAGGATGCCATCCATATAGTGGATGACGTAATATGAGGATCTAAGAGGTTCAATGGCCTGATTGACATAATTTTGGCACATTGCTGGACTGTTTCTCATACCTTGTGGTAACACGGTCCATTGATATCTAGCATTAGCCCCTTGATGATTGGGCAATGGAACCGTGAAGGCGAACTTTTCGCGGTCATTAGGATGCAGTGGTATGGAGAAGAAACAGTCTTTGATGTCAATAGTAAGTATGTGGTATTTTTTGGGAATAGCTGACGGGTGAGGTAGCCCCGGTTGCGGGGAACCCATTGGTTTTATATGCTTATTTATCTCGCGTAGGTCATGGAGGAATCGGTATGCCTGTTTGTCTTTTTTGTGTATGACAAAGACTGGGGAATTCCATGGGCTAACAGAGGGTTCTATGTGTTTCAGGTGTAGCTGCTCTTGTACTAATAACTTTAAAGCTTCCAATTTATGAGATGGGAGAGGCCATTGCTCAACCCAGATAGGTTCCTCTGTGTCCCATTGAAGAGGAACGGGTTGAGGTGGTAAATTACGAGCAATGGCACTTAGAATTGGGGGTGCTCCGTAGACCCAGGGTGCTCGGTGGAGATGATAGCACCACTTTGTTCGAGGATATCACGGCCCCATAGAATAGTAGGGAGTTCTGGCACAATGAGAGGCTGAAATAGCCCTTTGTGTCCATCTTCGTCCTCCCATGGAATTAATTTCCTAGTCTTTCGGGAGGGTGCTTCCCCAGTGGCACCTTGTATGGGAGGACCTGGTATGGTTTCCCATAGGTGTTCATAACAAATGGGGAAACAGGAGACTTCAGCTCTGGAGTCAAGGGTGCCATGAAACCATTGCCCTCCACCTTTTCCTCCAACTTTTATGACTAGAAGAGGTTTATTTTGGTGGATGGGGATGGACCACATTATGGCTTTGGTGGTTTGCGTGCGGGGGGGGAACCCCTTGGTTGTGGGGCCAGGGGGGAACCCCTTGGTTGTGGGGCTGGGGCCCACCCCCTTGGAAGTTTAAAGGCTTGCCACTCTTATTTGTGCGTGACCGGCAGTCTCTGGCCCAGTGATAGCCACGCCCGCACCTTGGGCAAGGAGTGGGAGGCCCTGGAGGCTGATGGTTAGAAGGGCGGGGTCCTTGGGGGCAGTCGCAGGCGAAATGGCCTGTTTCCCTGCATTTAAAGCAGCCTCCGGTAAGGGAGAGTGCCTCGGCCAGGGATGAGGCCAAGGTGTCGGCGAGGTTCTGGGTGGAATGGTTTATGGAGGTGGCTAGGGTGGTGGCTAGGACTTGGGTGGTTTGATCTAAGTTTTTACATGCCCATATCCATTCATGTATGTCTTTATCACGCACAGGCAAGATGGCCTGCTTGCAGGCCGAGTTTGCCCCTTCTAGGATAAGTTCCCTAGCAAGGGCTCGGCGGGCCTGATCATTTTCTACTTTTCATTCACAGGCCTCTTGGACTCGCGAAATGAAGGCTGAGAAGTCCTCATCCTTCCTTTGGGTAAGTTTAGTGAGACCATCAGTCTTAATAGCCGAGCAGCTTTGAAAGGCTCACAAGGCAACTGAACAGCATTGATTCCAAAAGGTGGCAGGCGCCTGGGCGTATACCCCAGGGTTGGCAAAAGGCCCGGTGCCTAAGAAGGCCTCGGCCGGGAAGGGGACACCATTCTGCAGGTTGGTGGCTGCCTGGAGTTTGGCTTGGTTCTGGAAATGTACGCGCCAGTTGACAAATTGACCAGGAGTTAGGATGGCATGGGCAACAGAGAGCCAATCGTAAGGGAGATTTAAGTGAAGAGAGATGTCATCGAGGGGCTGTCTGGCATATGGGCTGCCGAGACCGTCCTCTTTCACTGCCTCCGTGAGGCGTTTGACCTCTGCATGTTCGTGGGGGTACCAAGGGAGGGGGTGCTGTAGAGTCTGTTGGATGTTGAGGGGGAAGAGCTGGGGGAAGCTGGCTGAAGGCTGAGCAGAGCCGCTCAGGGCGGGCAGAGGTGAAGGCTCCTGACACATCATTTGGAAGTGCGCAGTGGAAAATGATGGGGAATTATTATTTGGCTGCGACTCGAGACTGGTGGGGAACAGCCAAGGGGCAGACATGGAGGAGCCGGCGTGCGGGTATGGATTGGTTAGTCCTAGGCAGGTGCTAGCTGCCTGGGTGAACGGGGTGGTTGTGGAGGCCCTGCCCTGTGGACAGGGAGGGTGGGGGAAGTTGGGGACTTCCTGTGCTGCGGCAGCAGGAAGTTCAGGGTAGAGTGACATAGCCACTGTGGAGGGAGGTGGCACCTTCCCCGGGAGAGGAGATGGGGGGTGGCCGCTTGGGTCCTTGGGCGGGGTGAGCGGGGAAGAAAGCGGAAGTGTGTCATGTTTGGGCTCGGACGGGGAAGAAGGCAGAAATGCACCATCTTGATGCTTAAGTGGAGGTGCCGATGGCTCAAGATTTTTCACTTTAGGAGAGAGCGCCTGTGGCTGCGCGGGCTCTTAGAGATTGTTAAGCTGGGACATGAGGGAGACAGAGTTGTCGTCCCTGTCGTCAGTGGGGTTGACCTCCTCACAGCTGTAAGCCGTGGAGGGAGGAGCAGCTCCTTGGAGGCAGGAGCGAATGGTGATGAGGGTAGGAATGAGGCCAGGAGGGAAATGCTTATTTTCATGCTCCATGGCAGAGGTGACCCGATTTATGAGCACACGATAAGTGTCTGGGTCCCAGAGGTTGGTGGTGGTAAGCCAGGGGTTAAAGGGAAGAAGGAGGTCCCAGAAGGTCTGAAGCTGATGGGCTGAGACTTTACATCTGTGGCAGTCTAAGAGGGTGGCAAGGGCCTGAAACTGCGGGCTTTGCTGCCAGGAGAGTGAGCTCCCCATGCTAGCTAGGGGAGGTGTACCCGGAGGGGTCCTTACCTGCTCCTGGACGATGGCGAGCGGTCAAAGCCAGGCCCCACGGGGAGCCCAATGTTGGGCGCCAAATGAAGTGAGGAGCTCCCGCTTCTCTAGACAGGGGGCTCAGGGTGGGGAGGCGCAGGCGTGAGAGGACGCACAGTGGCTCGAAGGACAACTGCAGAGACGAGGTGGATGGTGCAGGTCTACTTTATTGAGGAAGTACAAGCAGTTTTATAGAGTATGAAGAGAGGGGATTGGTGGAGGGTGATTGGGTTCTCATAGGCTAGATTAGCTGTTGTTAACTTATAAGGGCATAGAAGCAGAACTCGTCTACTAGGCTGGTCAGTAGTCACTAGGGAGAGCTTAAATATGAGAGGGCTGAGCTGGCTAGCTCGCTGATGGGTGGAAGAGAGCAGGCGTGTCTTTATGAGGTAGGAGGCATTGAGATTGGCCCAGATGGAGGTGGTGTGAGGGGGCTTGTTTGAGTTTCCCTGTGGGGAGGCGTAGGTGCATACCTCGTCCCGAAGGGCCAACCAAGGGAGGCGTATTTCGTGCCTCAGACCTCGGATGCAGCCAGTTCTGAGAGCCAAACTTTTGCATGCTTACAATCACATATAGTGTAAAGGCTAGTTTTAGAGACAGAAATGTTAATTTCAAAAAACTGAAGGAAAGGAGATAGCTGAAAAATATCCACACACAATGCTTAGTTATCAAAAGTATATCATATGAACCATGTTGTTTCATTTAGGTTTAAAGAGTTAGCTCCTATACCCTCGGTTATGCTTTCCTATATAGTAAATGCTGGTTTTAGAGATAGGAATGTTGGAACAAAAACTGAAGGAAAGTAGATAGCTGCAAAATCTCTGCACACAATGCTTAGTTCTCAGAAATAAATCATATTTACCATGTTGTTTCATTTATCTTTAAAGAGTTAGCTGCGAAGCCCTCGGTTATGCTTTCCTATATAGTAAATGCTAGTTTTAGAGAAAGGAATGATAGCACAAAAACTGAAGGAAAGGACATAGCTGCAAAATCTCTGCAAACAATGCTTAGTTCTCAGAAGTAAATCATATATATCATGTTGATTCCCTTAGGTTTAAAGAGTTAGCTTCTATACCCTCGGTTATGCTTTCCTATATAGTAAAAGCTAGTTTTACAAATAGGAATGATAGCAGAAAAACTGAAGGAAAGGAGATAGCTGCTAAATCTCTGCACACAATGCTTAGTTCTCAGAAATAAGTCATATGTACCATGTTGTTTCCTTTAGGTTTAAAGAGTTTGCTGCTATACACTCGATTATATTTCCTATAAAGTAAAAGCTAGTTTTAGAGATAGGAATGTTAGCACAAAATGAAGGAAAGGAGATAGCTGAAAAATCTCTGCACTCTATGCTTAGTTATCAGAAGTAAATCATATGTACCATGCTCTTTCAGGTAGGTTTAAAGAGTTAGCTGCGATACCCTCGGTTATGCTTTCCTATACTGTAAATGCTAGTTTTAGAGACAGGAATGTTAGCACCAAAACTGAAGGAAAGGAGCTAGCTGCAAAATCTCTGCACACATAGCTTAGTTCTCAGAAGTAAATCCTATGTACCATGTTGTTTCATTTAAGTTTAAAGAGTTAGCTGCTATACCCTCAGTTATGCTTTCCTATATAGAAAATGCCAGTTTTAGAGATAGGAATGTTAGCACAAAAAATTAAGGAAAGGAGATAGCTGAAAAATCTCTGCATACAATGCTTCGTTCTCAGAAGTAAATCATATGTACCATGTTGTTTCATTTAGGTTTAAAGAGTTACCTACTATACCCTCGGTTATGCTTTCCTATATAGTAAATTCTAGTTTTAGAGATAGGAATGTTAGCACAAAAACTGAAGGAAAGCAGATAGCTGCAATATATCTGCACAAAATGCTTGGTTCTCAGAAGTAAATCATATGTACCATGCTCTTTCAGGTAGGTTTAAAGAGTTATCTGCTATACCCCCAGTTAGGCTTTCCTATAGTGTGACACCCAGTGTTAGAGATAGGCATATCAGCACAAAAACTGAAGGAAAGGAGATAGCTGCAAAATCTCTGCACACATGCTTAGTTCCCAGAAGTAAATAATATGTGCCATGTGGTTTCATTTAGGTTTAAAGAGTTTGCTGCTATACCCTCGGTTATGCTTTCCTATATAGGAAATGCGATTTTTAGAGATATGAATGTTAGGACAAAAACTGAAGGAAAGGAGATAGCCTCAAAATCTCTGCAAAAGATCCTTAGTTCTCCGAAGTAAATCGTATGTGCCATGTTGTTTCATTTAGCAAAATCTCTGCACACAATGCTTAATTCTCAGAAGTATATCACATGTACCATGTTTTTTCAGGTTGGTTTAAAGAGTTAGCTGCTGTACCCCCGGTTATGCTTTCCTATAGTGTAAATACTAGTTTTAGAGATAGGTATATTCGCACAAAAACTTAAGGAAAGGAGATAGTCACAAAATCTCTGCACTCAATGTTTAGTTCCCTAAAGTAAAGCACATGTGACATCCTCTTTCAAGTAGGTTTAAAGAGTTGGGTGCTATACCCTCGGTTATGCTTTTCTGTATAGGAAATGCTAGTTTCAGAGAGAGTAATGTTAGCAGAAAAACTGAAGGAAAGGAGATAGCTGCAAAATCTCTGCACACAATGCTGAGTTCCCAGAAGTAAATCATATGTACCATGGTTTTTCAGGTAGGTTTAAAGATTTAGCCTTATATCCCCAGTTATGCTTTCCTATAGTGTAAATGCAAGTTTTCCAGATAGGAATGTTAGCACAAAAACTGAAGGAAAGGAGATAGCTGCAAAATCTCTGCACAGAATGCTTAGTTCTCAGAAGTAAATCATATGTGCCATGTTGTTTCATTTAGATTTAAAGATGTAGCTACTGTACTCTCAGTTATGTTTTCCTATATAATAAATGCTACTTATAGAGATAGGAATGTTAGCACAAAAACTGAAAGAAAGGAGATAGCTGCACAATCTCTGCACACAATGCTTAATTCTCAGAAGTATATCATATGTACCATGCTCTTTCAGGTAGGTTTAAAGAGTTATCTGCTATACCGCTGTTATGCTTTCCTATAGTGTAACAGCGAGTGTTAGAGAAAGGCATATTAGAACAAAAAGTGAAGGAGAGGAGATAGCTGCAAAATCTCTGCACACAAAGCTTAGGTCTCAGAAGTAAATCATATGTACCATGTTGTTTCATTTAGCTTTAAAGAGTTAGCTGCTATACCCTCGGTTATGCTTTCGTATATAGTAATTGCTAGTTTTACAGATAGGCAGGTTAGTACAAAAAATGAAGGAAAGGAGATAGCTGAAAAATCTCTGCACACAATCCTTAGTTCTCAGAAGTGAATCTTATGTACCATGTTGTTTCATTTAGGTTTAAAGAGTTTGCTGATATACCCTCGGTTATGCTTTCCTATATAGTAAATCCCAGTTTTAGAGATAGGAATGTCAGCACAAAAACTGAAGGAAAGGTGATAGCTGCAAAATCTCTGGGCACAATGGTTACTGGTCAGAAGGAAATCATATGTACCATGTTGTTTCATTTATGTTTAAAGAGTTAGCTGCTGTACCCTCGGTTTTGCTTTCCTATATAATAAATGCTAGTTTCAGAGATAAGAATGTTAGCACAAAACTGAAGGAAAGTAGATAGCTGCAAAATCTCTTCACACAATGCTTAGTTCTCAGAAGTAAATCATATGTACCATGCTCTTTCAGGTATGTTTAAAGAGTTATCTGCTATACCCCCGGTTATGCTTTCCTATAGTGTAACAGCTAGTGTTAAAGATAGGCATATTAGCACAAAAAGTGAAGGAAAGGAGATAGCTGTAAAATCTATGCACTAAATGCTTAGTTCTCAGAAGTAATTCATATGTACCATGTTGTTACATTTAGGTTTAAAGAGGTAGCTGCTATACCCCAGTTATGGTTTCCTATATAGTAAATGGTAGTTTTAGAGATAGGAATGTTAGCCCAAAAACTGAAGGAAAGGAGATACCTGCAAAATCTCTGCACTCAATGCTTACTTCCCTAAAGTAATGCACATGTGACATCCTCTTTCAAGTAGGTTTAAAGAGTTAGCTGCTTTACCCCCTTTTTTGCTTTCATATAGTGCAAACGCTAGTTTTAGAGATATTAATGTTAGCACAAAACTGAAGCAAAGGAGATACCTGCAAAATCTCTGCACACAATTCTTCCTTCTGAGAAGTAAATCATATGTACCATGTTGTTTTATTTAGGATTAAAGTGTTAGCTGCTATACCCTCCGTTATGCTTTCCTATATAGTAAATGCTAGTATTAGAGATAGAAATGTTAGCACCAAAAATAAAGGAAAGGAGATAGCTGCAAAATGTCTGTACCCAATGCTTAGTTCTCAGAAGTAAATCATATGTACCATGCTCTTTAAGGTAGGTGTAAAGAGTTATATGCTATACCCTTGGGTATGCTTTCCTATAGTGTAACAGCTAGTGTTAGAGATAGGCATATGAGCATAAAAACTGAACGAAAGGAGATACCTGAAAAATCTCTGCATTCAATGCTTAGTTCTGAGAAGTAAATCATATGTACCATGTTGTTTCATTTAGGTTTAAAGAGTTAGCTGCTATACCCTCGGTTATGCTTTCCTATATAGTAAATGCTAGTTTTAGCGATAGGAATGTTAGCACAAAAACTGAAGGAAAGGAGAACCTGCAAAATCTCTGCACACAATGCTTTGTTCTCAGAAGTAAATCATATGTACCATGCTCTTTCAGGTAGGTTTAAAGAGTTAGCTGCTATACCCTCGGGTATGCTTTCCTATAGTGTAACAGCTAGGTTTAGAGATAGGCATATTAGCAGAAAAACTGAAGGAACGGAGATAGCTGCAAAATTTCTGCACTCAATGTTTAGTTCTCTAAAGTAAAGCACATGTGACATCCTCTTTCAAGTAGGTTTAAAGAGTTAGCTGCTTTACCCCCGGTTATGCTTTCATATCGTGTAAATGCTAATTTTAGAGACAGGAATGTTAGAACAAAAACTGAAGGATAGGAGAAAGCTGAAAAATCTCTGCACACAGTGCTTAGTTCTCAGAATTAAATCATATGTACCATGTTGTTTCATTTAGGTTTAAACAGTTAACTGCTATACCCTCGGTTATGCTTTTGTATATAGTAAATGCTAGTTTTAGAGATAAGAATGTTAGCACAAAAAATGAAGGAAAGGAGATAGCTGCAAAATCTCTGCACACAATGCTTAGTTCTCAGAAGTAAATCATATGTACCATGTTGTTTCATTTAGCTTTAGAGATGTAGCTGCTATACCCTCGGTTATGCTTTCCTATATAGTAAATGCAAGTTTTAGAGATAGGAATGTTAGCACAAAAACTTAAGGAAAGGAGATAGCTGCAAAATCTCTGCACACCATGCTTAGCTCTCAGACATAAATCATATGTACCATGTTGTTTCATTTAGATTTAAAGAGTTAGCTGCTATACCATTGGTTATGCTTTCCTATATAGTAAAAGCTAGTTTTAGAGATAGGAATGATAGCACAAAAACTGAAGGAAAGGCGATAGCAGCAAAATCTCTGAACACAATGCATAGTTCTCAGAAGTAAATGATATGTACCATGTTTTTTCATTTAGGTTTAAAGAGATAGCTGCGTCTCGAAGCCTAACTCAACATCTAAATGCAATGCCTTCCCCCCAGCGTGGGACATGACATCCGGGGTTGAGCCTCCCTGGCACCAAGGGATCACTATCAACTAACAACTGATAATGCAACTGGAAAAGACCTTAAATTGAAGGTTCGATGCAGATCAGTAGAATATCCCTTTCTAAATAGAATAATATGACTTTTAAATGCTGTTTGATCTAATGTAAGGGGAAATAGAAAGGAGAAATGAGTTTATATGGCTGTGAGTCTCTAAAAAAAAAGAGTCTGGAGGCTGTCAGAAGGATTTCCCTTTGCACAACTGAGTAGAGTCTAAGAGACAGATAAAGTAGATACAATCCCCAGGTATTGGTTCCTTTGAGGGCTAAAGGGATCCACGGTTTCTACGGTCATGGTAGATAGGGTTCACTGCCATGTCAGATGGCCCTTCTGTGGAGCTGGTGTTTCTGCGTGATGAAACTGAACCCAGAGGGGATCTCTTTTCATAAGGCTATCATGCTACTTTACTGGAATTGTAGTTGGTATTGGGGTTTAAGATATATTTAGGGGATTGAATCTTTTTACTGACAATATGATAGCCAGGCCCTGAGCCTCAACAGACTCCAGCTCCTACAATCTGAATTATTGGACTCATCTCACTCAGCTAAGTTGGAGTTGAAGAAGGGCAACCACCACACCATGGAGCCTAGAGTGCCTACAACTGAAAGCAGGAGGATTGCATCCAGTAACCATGTGGAATATGAGCCTCCTCTTGACATAGAGGTGCAACGGACACAGCCAATCTGAGGACCTCAGAGAAAAGGTGGCATTGGAGTGGGAAAAGTGGACATGGTGGCTATTGGGTATGGGGAATGGCAGGAAGAGATGAGATGTGGAGGCAACTTTGGCACTTGGAGTTGCCCTGGATGGTGCTTCAGGGGCAATTCAGGACATTGTAAATCCTCCCAGGGCTGACTGGATGGAATGGGGGAGAGTGTGGGCCATGATGTGGACCAATGACCATGAGGTGCAGAGATACCTGGAGATGTACTTACCAAATGCAATGGATGTGTCATGATGATGGGAGTGAGTGTTGCTGGGGGGGGCAGGGAGGGGTACGTTGGGGATAGTGGGGTCGAATGGGACCTCATATTTTTTAATGGCATATTTTTACAAAATCAATTAAAAAAGGAAAAAAAATAAAGAGATAGCTGCTATACCCTCGGTTATGGTTTCCTATATAGTAAATGCTAGTTTCAGAGATAGGAATGATAGCACAAAAACTGAAGGAAAGGAGATAGATGCAAAATCTCTGCACACAATACTTAGGTCTCAGAAGTAAATCATATGTACCATGTTGTTTCATTTAGGTTTAAAAAGTTAGCTGCTATACCCTCAGTTATACTTTCCTATATAGTAAATGCTAGTTTCAGAGATAGGAATGTTAGCACAAAAACTGAAGGAAAGGAGATAGCTGCAAAATCTCTGCTCTCAATGCTTAGTTCCCTAAAGTAAAGCACATGTGACATCCTCTTTCAAGTAGGTTTAAAGAGTTCACTGGTTTACGTCCTGTTATGCTTTCATATAGTGTAAATGCTAGTTTTAGAGACAGGAATGTTAGCACAAAAACTGAAGGAAAGGAGAAAGCTGAAAAATCTCTGCACTCAGTGCTTAGTTCTCAGAAGTAAATCATATATACCATGTTGTTTCATTTTGGTTTAAAGGGTTAGCTCCTATACACTCCATTATGCTTTTGTATATAGTAAATGCTAGTTTTAGAGATAAGAATGTTAGCACAAAAATTGAAGGAAAGGAGATAGCTGAAACATCTCTGCACACAATGCTTAGTTTTCAGAAGTAAATCATATGTACCATATTGTTTCATTTAGGTTTAAAGATGTAGCTGCTATACCCTCGGTTATGCTTTCGTATATAGTAATTGCTAGCTTTAGCGATAAGAATGTTACCACAAAAACTGGAGGAAGGAGAGAGCTGCAAAATCTCTGGACACAATGCTTACTTCTCAGAACTAAATCATATGAACCATGCTCTTACACGTAGGTTTAAAGAGTAATCTGCTGCACCCCCGGTTATGCTGTCCTATAGTGTAACAGCTAGTGTTAGAGATAGGCATATTAGCACAAAAACTGAAGGAAAGGAGATAGCTGCAAAATCTCTGCTCTGAACGATTAGTTCCCTAAAGTAAAGCACATGTGACATCCTCTTTCAAGTAGGTTTAAGAGTTAGCCGCTTTACAACCGGTTATGCTTTAATATAGCGTAAATGCTAGTTTTAGAGACAGGAATGTTAGCACACAAACTGAAGGAAAGGAGAAAGCTGAAAAATCTCTGCACACAGTGCTTAGTTTTCAGAAGTAAATAATATGTACCATGTTGTTTCATTTAGGTTTAAAGAGTTAGCTGCTATACCCTCGGTTATGCTTTCCTATACAGTAAATGAAAGTTTCAGAGATAGGAACGTTAGCACAAAAATTGAAGGAAAGGAGATAGCTGCAAAATCTCTCCCCACAATGCTTAGTTAGCAGAAATAAATCATATGTACCATGCTCTTTGAGGTAGGTTTAAAGAGTTATCTGCTATTCCCCCGGTTATGCTTTCCTATAGTGTATTAGCTAGTGTTAGTGAAAGGCATATGAGGACAAATACTGAAGGAAAGGAGATAGCTGTAAAATCTCTGCACTCAATTCTTAGTTCTCAGAAGTAAATCATATGTACCATGCTGTTTCATTTAAGTTTAAAGAGTTAGCTGCTATACCGTCGGTTATGCTTTCCTAACAGTAAATGCTAGTTTTAGAGATAGAAATGTTAGCACAAAAAATGAAGGAAAGGAGATAGCTGAAACATCTCTGCACACAATGCTTAGTTCTCAGAAGTAAATCATATGTACCCTGTTCTTTCATTTAGGTTTAAAAATGTAGCTGCTCTACCCTCGGTTCTGCTTTCCTACATAGAAAATGCTAGTTTTAGACAAAGGAATGTTAGCATGGAAACTGAAGGAAAGGAGTTAGCTGCAAAATCTCTGCACACCGTGCTTAGTTTCCAGAAGTAAATCATATGTACCATGTTGTTTCATTTAGGTTTAAAGAGTTGGCTGCTATACCCTCGGTTATGCTTTACTATATACTAAATGCGAGTTTCAGAGATAGTAATGTTAGCAAGAAAATGAAGGAAAGGAGATAGCTGCAAAATCTCTGCACACAATGCTTATTTCTCAAATGTAAATCATATATACTGTGTTGTTTCATTTAGGTATAAAGAGTTAGCTGCTATACCCTCGGTTATGCTTTCCTATATAATAAATGCTAGTTTTAGTGATAGGAATGTTAGCACAAAACTGAAGGAAAGGAGATAACTGCAAAATATCTGCACACAATGCTTATTTCTCAGAATTAAATCATATCTACCATGGTCTTTCAGGTAAGTTTAAAGAGATAGCTGCCATACCCTCGGTTATGAGTTCCTATACGGTAAATGCTAGTTTTAGAGATAGGAATGTTAGCACAAAAACTGAAGGAAAGGAGATAGCTGCAAAATCTCAGGGCAGAATGTTGAGTTCTCAGAGTTAAATCATGTGAACCATGCTTTTTCAGGGAGTTTTAAAGAGTTAGCTGCTATACAGCCTGTTATATTTCCTGTAGTGTAAATGCTAGTTTTAGAGGTCGGAATGTTAGTACAAAAAGTGAAGGAAAGGAGATAGCTGCAAAATCTCTGCACACAATACTTAGTTCTCAGAAGTAAATCAGATGTGCCATGTTGTTTTATTTAGGTTTAAAGAGTTAGCTGTTACACCCTCGGTCATGCTTTCCTATATAGGAAATACTAGCTTTAGAGATAGAAATGTTAGCACAAAAACTGAAATAAAGGAGATAGCTGTAAAATCTCTGTGCACAAAGCTTAGTTCTCAGAAGTAAATCATATATACCATGCTTTTTCAGGTAGGGTTAAAGATTATCTGCTATGCACACGGTTATGCTTTCCTATAGTGTAACAGCTAGTGTTAGAGATAGGCATATTAGCACAAAAATTGAAGGAAAGGATATAGCTGCAAAATGTCTGCACTCAATGCTTAGTTCCCTAAAGTAAAGCACATGTGACATCCTCTTTCAAGTAGCTTTAAAGAGTTAGCTGCTTTACCACTGGTTATACTTTCATATAGTGTAAATGCTAGTTTTAGAGACAGGAATGTTAGCACAAAAACTGAAGGAAAGGAGAAAGCTGAAAAATCCCTGCACACATTGCTTAATTATCAGAAGTAAATCATATGTACCATGTTGTTTCATTTAGGTTTAAAGAGTTAGCTGCCTTACCCTCGGTTATGCTTTCCTGTATAGTAAAGGCCAGTTTTAGAGACAGGAATGTTAGCACAAAAAATGAAGGAAAGGAGATAGCTGAAAAATCTCTGCACACAATGCTTAGTTCTCAGAAGTAAATCATATGTGCCATGTTGTTTCATTTAGGTTTAAAGAGTTAGCTGCTATAACCTCGGTTAAGCATTCCTATAGTGTAAATGCTAGTTTTAGATATAGGAATGTTAGCACAGAAACTGAAGGAAAGGAGATAGCTGCAAAATCTGTGTACACAAGGATGAGTTTTCAGAAGTAAATCATATGTGCCATGTTGTTTCATTTAGGTTTAAAGAGTTAGGTGCTATACCCTCGGTTAAGCTTTCCTATATAGAAAATGCTAGTTTTAGACATAGGAATGTTAGCACAAAAACTGAAGGAAAGGAGATAGCTGCAAAATCTCAGCAAACAATGCTTAGTTCTGAGAAGTAACTCATATGTGCCATGTTGTTTCATTTAGGTTTAAAGAGTTAGGTGCTATAACCTCGGTTATGCTTTCCTATATAGGAAATGCTAGTGTTAGAGATAGGAATGTTAGCACAAACACTGAAGGAAAGGAGATAGCTGCAAAATCTCTGCACACAATGCTTAGTTCTCAGAAGTAAATCATATGTGCCATGTTGTTTCATTTAGGTTTAAAGAGTTAGGTGCTATACCCTCGGTTATGCTTTCCTATATAGGAAATGCTAGTTTTAGAGAAAGGAATGTTAGCAGAAAAAAAGAAGGAAAGAAGATAGCGGCAAAATCTCTGCACTCAATGTTTAGTTCTCAGAAGTAAATATATGTGCCATGTTGTTTCATTTAGGTTTAAAGAGTTAGGTGCTATAACCTCGGTTATGCTTTCCTATATAGGAAATGCTAGTGTTAGAGATAGGAATGTTAGCACAAAAACTGAAGGAAAGGAAATAGCTGCAAAATCTCTGCACACAATGCTTATTTCTCAGAAGTAAATCATATGTGCCATGTTGTTTCATTTATGTTTAAAGACTTAGGTGCTATACCCTCGGGTATGCTTTCCTATAGTGTAAATGCTAGTTTTAGTTATAGGAATGTTAGCGCAGAAACTGAAGGAAAGGAGATAGCTGCAAAATCTCTACACAACAACGCTTAGTTCTCAGAAGTAAATGATATGTGCCATGTTGTTTCATTTAGGTTTAAAGAGTTAGGTGCTATACCCTCGGTTATGATTTCCTATATAGGAAATTCTAGCTTTAGAGAAAGGAATGTTAGTACAAAAAAAGAAGCAAAGGAGATAGCTGCAAAATCTCTACACAACAGCGCTTAGTTCTCAGAAGTAAATCATATGTGCCATGTTGTTTCATTTAGGTTTAAAGAGTTAGGTGCTATACCCTCGGGTATGCTTTCCTATATAGGAAATGCTAGTGTTAGAGATAGGAATGTTAGCACAAAAACTGAAATAAAGGAAATAGCTGCAAAATCTCTGCACACAATGCTTATTTCTCAGAAGTAAATCATATGTGCCATGTTTTTTCATTTAGGTTTAAAGAGTTAGGTGTTATACCCTCGGTTATGCTTTCCTATAGTGTAAATGCTAGTTTTAGTTATAGGAATGTTAGCGCAGAAACTGAAGGAAAGGAGATAGCTGCAAAATCTCTGCACACAGTGCTTAGTTCTCAGAAGTAAATCATATGTGCCATATTGTTTCATTTAGGTTTAAAGAGTTAGGTGCTATACACTCGGTTATGCTTTCCTATAGTGTAAATGCTACTTTTTGATATAGGAATGTTAGCACAGAAACTGAAGGAAAGGAGATAGCTGCAAAATCTCTGCACACAATGCTTAGTTCTCAGAAGTAAATCATATGTGCCATGTTGTTTCATTTAGGTTTAAATAGTTAGCTGCTATACCCTCGGTTATGCATGCCTATATAGGAAATGCTGGATTTAGAGATAGGAATGTTAGCACAAAAACTGAAGGAAAGGAGATAGCTGCAAAATCTCGGCACACAATGCTTAGTTCTGAGAAGTAACTCATATATGCCATGTTGTTTCATTTAGGTTTAAAGAGTTATTTACTATAACCTCGGTTATGCTTTCCTATATAGGAAATGCTAGTGTTAGAGATAGGAATGTTAGCACAAACACTGAAGGAAAGGAGAGAGCTGCAAAATCTCTGCACACAATGCTTAGTTCTCAGAAGTAAATCATATGTGCCATGTTGTTTCATTTAGGTTTAAAGAGTTAGGTGCTATACCCTCGGTTATGCTTTCCTATATAGGAAATGCTAGATATAGAGAAAGGAATGTTAGCAGAAAAAAAGAAGGAAAGAAGATAGCGACAAAATCTCTGCACTCAATGTTTAGTTCTCAGAAGTAAATATGTGTGCCATGTTGTTTCATTTAGGTTTAAAGAGTTAGGTGCTATACCCTCGGTTATGCTTTCCTATATAGGAAATGCTAGTGTTAGAGATAGAAATGTTAGCACAAAAACTGAAGGAAAGGAGATAGCTGCAAAATCTCTGCACAAAATTCTTAGTTCTCAGAAGTAAATCAATTCTGCCATGTTGCTTCATTTAGGTTTAAAGAGTTAGGTGGTATACCCTTGGTTATGCTTTCCTATATAGGAAATGCTAGTTTTAGACATAGGAATGTTAGCACAAACCCTCAAGGAAAAGAGATAGCTGCAAAATGTCGGCACTCAATGTTTAGTTCTCAGAAGTAAATTATATGTGCCATGTTGTTTCATTTAGGTATAGTTAGGTGCTATACCCTCGGTTATGCTTTCCTATATAGGAAATGCTAGTGTTAGAGATAGGAATGTTAGCACAAAAACTGAAGGAAAGGAAATAGCTGCAAAATCTCTGCACACAATGCTTAGTTCTCAGAAGTAAATCAATTCTGCCATGTTGCTTCATTTAGGTTTAAAGAGTTAGGTGGTATACCCTCAGTTATGCTTTCCTATATAGGAAATGCTAGTTTTAGACATAGGAATGTTAGCACAAACACTGAAGGAAAGGAGATAGCTGCAAAATCTCGGCACTCAATGTTTAGTTCTCAGAAGTAAATTATATGTGCCATGTTGTTTCATTTAGGTATAAAGAGTTAGGTGCTATACCCTCAGTTATGCTTTCCTATATAGGAAATGCTAGTGTTAGAGATAGGAATGTTAGCAGAAAAACTGAAGGAAAGGAAATAGCTGCAAAATCTCTGCACAGAATGCTTATTTCTCAGAAGGAAATCATATGTGCCATGTTGTTTCATTTAGGTTTAAAGAGTTAGGTGCTATACCCTTGGTTATGCTTTCCTACAGTATAAATGCTAGTTTTAGATATAGGAATGTTAGCACAAACACTGAAGGAAAGGAGATAGCTGCAAAATCTCTGCACACAATGCTTTGTTCAGCAGTAAATCAATTGTGCCATGTTGTTTCTTTTAGGTTTAAATAGTTAGGTGCTATACCCTCGGTTATGTCTTCCTATATTGTAAATGCTAGGTTTCGATATAAGAATGTTAGCACAAACACTGAAGGAAAGGAGATAGCTGCAAAATCTCTGCACACAATGCTTAGTTCTCAGAAGTAAATCAATTGTGCGATGTTGTTTCATTTAGTTTTAAAGAGTTAGGTACTATACCCTCGGTTATGCTTTCCTATATAGGAAGTGCTTGTTTTAGACATAGGAATGTCAGCACAGAAACAGAAGGAAAGGAGATAGCAGCAAAATCTGTGCACACAATGCTTGTTCTCAGAAGGAAATCATATGTGCCATGTTGTTTCATTTAGGTTTAAAGAGTTAGGTGGTATACCCTCGGTTATGCTTTCCTATATAGGAAATGCCAGTTTTATTTTTTTTTTTTTTAAATTTTTTAATTTTTTATTGACTTTGTAATAATATTACATTAAAAATATATATGTGAGGTCCCATTCAACCCCACCCCCCCACCCCCCCTCTCCCCCCCCCAACAACACTCGTTCCCATCATCATGACACATCCATTGGATTTGGTAAGTACATCTTTGGGCACCTCTGCACCTCATATACATTGGTTCACATCATGGCCCATACTCTCCTCTATTCCATTATGTAGGCCCTGTGAGGATTTACAATGTCCGGTGATTACCTCTGAAGCACCATCCAGGGCAGCTCCATGTCCTGAAGACGCCTCCACCTCTCATCTCTTCCTGCCTTTCCCCATACCCTTTGTCCATTATGTCCACTTTTCCCAATCCAATGCCATCTCTTCTATGTGGACACTGGATTGGTTGTGTCCATTGCACCTTTATGTCAAGAGGAGGCTCAGATTCCACCTGGATGCTGGATGCAATCCTCCCATTTTCAGTTGTAATCACTCTAGGCTCCATGGTGTGGTGGTTGTCCTTCTTCACCTCCATCTTAGCTGAGTGTGGTAAGTCCAATAAATCAGATTGTAGGTGCTGGAGTCTGTTGAGGCTCAGGATCTGGCTATCACATTGTCAGTCCAGAGATTCAAATCCCCTAAATATATCTTAAACCCCAACATTAACTGCACCTCCAGCACATTAGCATGAAAGTCTTATGAAGGGAGATCCCATCTGAGTCCAGATTCATCACACATAAACACCAGGAAATGCCAGTTTTAGACATAGGAATGTTAGCACAAACACTGATGGAAAGGAGATAGCTGCAAAATCTCTGCACTCAATGTTTATTTCTCAGAAGTAAATATATGTGCCATGTTGTTTCATTTAGGTGTAAAGAGTTAGGTGCTATACCCTCGGTTATGCTTTCCTATAGTGTAAATGCTAGTTTTAGATATAGGAATGTTAGCACAGAAACTGAAGGAAAGGAGATAGCTGTAAATTCTCTACAAACAATGCTTAGTACTCAAAGTAAATCATATGTGCCATGTTGTTTCATTTAGGTTTAAATAGTTAGGTGCTGTACCCTTGGTTATGCATGCCTATATAGGAAATGCTGGATTTAGAGATAAGAATGTTAGCTCAAAAACTGAAGGAAAGGAGATAGCTGCAAAATCTCTGCACACAATGCTTATTTCTCAGAAGTAAATCATATATGCCCTGTTGATTCATTTAGGTTTCAAGAGGTAGGTGCTATACCCTCGGTTATGTCTTCCTATAGTGTAAATGCTAGTTTTAGATATAGGAATGTTAGCACTAAAACTGTAGGAAAGGAGATAGCTCTAAAATCTCTGCACACAATGCTTAGTTCTCAGAAGTAACTCATATGTGCCATGTTGTTTCATTTAGGTTTAAAGAGTAACGTGCTATACCCTCGGTTATTCCTTCCTATATAGGAAATGCTAGTGTTATAGATAAGAATGTTAGCACAAAAACTGAAGGAAAGGAGATAGCTGCAAAATCTCTGCATACAATGTTTAGTTCTCACAAGTAAATCATATATTCCATGTTGTTTCATTTAGGTTTAAAGAGTTCGGTGTTATACCCTCGGTTATGTCTTCCTATAGTGTAAATGCTAGTTTAGATACAGGAATGTTAGCACAAAAACTGAAGGAAAGGAGATAGCTGCAAAATCTCTGCACACAATGCTTAGTTCTCAGAAGTAAATCATATGTTCCATGTTGTTTCATTTACGTTTAAATAGTTAGGTGCTATACCCTCGGTTATGCATAAATATATAGGAAATGCGGGATTTAGAGGTAGGAATGTTAGCACACAAACTGAAGGAAAGGAGATACCTGCAAAATCTCTGCACACAATGCTTAGTTCACAGAAGTAAATCATATGTGCCATGTTGTTTCATTTAGGTTTAAATAATTAGGTGCTATACCCACGGTTATGCATGAATATATAGGAAATGCTGGATTTAGAGGTAGGAATGTTAGCACAAAAACTGAAGGAAAGGAGATAGCTGCAAAACCTCGGCACACAATGCTTAGTTCTCGGAAGTAAATCAATTGTGCCATGTAGTTTCATTTAGGTTTAGAGAGTTAGGTGGTATACCCTCGGTTATCCTTTCCTATATAGGAAATGCTAGTTTTAGACATAGGAATGTTAGCACAAAAACTGAAGGAAAGGAGAACCTGCAAAATCTCTGCACACAATGCTTTGTTCTCAGAAGTAAATCATATGTACCATGCTCTTTCAGGTAGGTTTAAAGAGTTAGCTGCTATACCCTCGGGTATGCTTTCCTATAGTGTAACAGCTAGGTTTAGAGATAGGCATATTAGCAGAAAAACTGAAGGAACGGAGATAGCTGCAAAATTTCTGCACTCAATGTTTAGTTCTCTAAAGTAAAGCACATGTGACATCCTCTTTCAAGTAGGTTTAAAGAGTTAGCTGCTTTACCCCCGGTTATGCTTTCATATCGTGTAAATGCTAATTTTAGAGACAGGAATGTTAGAACAAAAACTGAAGGATAGGAGAAAGCTGAGAAATCTCTGCACACAGTGCTTAGTTCTCAGAATTAAATCATATGTACCATGTTGTTTCATTTAGGTTTAAACAGTTAACTGCTATACCCTCGGTTATGCTTTTGTATATAGTAAATGCTAGTTTTAGAGATAAGAATGTTAGCACAAAAAATGAAGGAAAGGAGATAGCTGCAAAATCTCTGCACACAATGCTTAGTTCTCAGAAGTAAATCATATGTACCATGTTGTTTCATTTAGCTTTAGAGATGTAGCTGCTATACCCTCGGTTATGCTTTCCTATATAGTAAATGCAAGTTTTAGAGATAGGAATGTTAGCACAAAAACTTAAGGAAAGGAGATAGCTGCAAAATCTCTGCACACCATGCTTAGCTCTCAGACATAAATCATATGTACCATGTTGTTTCATTTAGATTTAAAGAGTTAGCTGCTATACCATTGGTTATGCTTTCCTATATAGTAAAAGCTAGTTTTAGAGATAGGAATGATAGCACAAAAACTGAAGGAAAGGCGATAGCAGCAAAATCTCTGAACACAATGCATAGTTCTCAGAAGTAAATGATATGTACCATGTTTTTTCATTTAGGTTTAAAGAGATAGCTGCGTCTCGAAGCCTAACTCAACATCTAAATGCAATGCCTTCCCCCCAGCGTGGGACATGACATCCGGGGTTGAGCCTCCCTGGCACCAAGGGATCACTATCAACTAACAACTGATAATGCAACTGGAAAAGACCTTAAATTGAAGGTTCGATGCAGATCAGTAGAATATCCCTTTCTAAATAGAATAATATGACTTTTAAATGCTGTTTGATCTAATGTAAGGGGAAATAGAAAGGAGAAATGAGTTTATATGGCTGTGAGTCTCTAAAAAAAAAGAGTCTGGAGGCTGTCAGAAGGATTTCCCTTTGCACAACTGAGTAGAGTCTAAGAGACAGATAAAGTAGATACAATCCCCAGGTATTGGTTCCTTTGAGGGCTAAAGGGATCCACGGTTTCTACGGTCATGGTAGATAGGGTTCACTGCCATGTCAGATGGCCCTTCTGTGGAGCTGGTGTTTCTGCGTGATGAAACTGAACCCAGAGGGGATCTCTTTTCATAAGGCTATCATGCTACTTTACTGGAATTGTAGTTGGTATTGGGGTTTAAGATATATTTAGGGGATTGAATCTTTTTACTGACAATATGATAGCCAGGCCCTGAGCCTCAACAGACTCCAGCTCCTACAATCTGAATTATTGGACTCATCTCACTCAGCTAAGTTGGAGTTGAAGAAGGGCAACCACCACACCATGGAGCCTAGAGTGCCTACAACTGAAAGCAGGAGGATTGCATCCAGTAACCATGTGGAATATGAGCCTCCTCTTGACATAGAGGTGCAACGGACACAGCCAATCTGAGGACCTCAGAGAAAAGGTGGCATTGGAGTGGGAAAAGTGGACATGGTGGCTATTGGGTATGGGGAATGGCAGGAAGAGATGAGATGTGGAGGCAACTTTGGCACTTGGAGTTGCCCTGGATGGTGCTTCAGGGGCAATTCAGGACATTGTAAATCCTCCCAGGGCTGACTGGATGGAATGGGGGAGAGTGTGGGCCATGATGTGGACCAATGACCATGAGGTGCAGAGATACCTGGAGATGTACTTACCAAATGCAATGGATGTGTCATGATGATGGGAGTGAGTGTTGCTGGGGGGGGCAGGGAGGGGTACGTTGGGGATAGTGGGGTCGAATGGGACCTCATATTTTTTAATGGCATATTTTTACAAAATCAATTAAAAAAGGAAAAAAAATAAAGAGATAGCTGCTATACCCTCGTTATGGTTTCCTATATAGTAAATGCTAGTTTCAGAGATAGGAATGATAGCACAAAAACTGAAGGAAAGGAGATAGATGCAAAATCTCTGCACACAATACTTAGGTCTCAGAAGTAAATCATATGTACCATGTTGTTTCATTTAGGTTTAAAAAGTTAGCTGCTATACCCTCAGTTATACTTTCCTATATAGTAAATGCTAGTTTCAGAGATAGGAATGTTAGCACAAAAACTGAAGGAAAGGAGATAGCTGCAAAATCTCTGCTCTCAATGCTTAGTTCCCTAAAGTAAAGCACATGTGACATCCTCTTTCAAGTAGGTTTAAAGAGTTCACTGGTTTACGTCCTGTTATGCTTTCATATAGTGTAAATGCTAGTTTTAGAGACAGGAATGTTAGCACAAAAACTGAAGGAAAGGAGAAAGCTGAAAAATCTCTGCACTCAGTGCTTAGTTCTCAGAAGTAAATCATATATACCATGTTGTTTCATTTA
>NW_026688581.1:0-34030 GCF_030445035.2 Dasypus novemcinctus
TATGCCTATTGGCCGCATCTGTCCCGGCACTGCCACTGGGGACAACTCCCGAGCGCAGAAAACGCCTCCCCCGCCCCCGCCCCCCAATCCATCACAACTGTCTTCCCTCTCCCGGGCTTGGGCACCTCGCGCCAGGGGCCACCGTCTCCAGGGCAACCAGGAGGGGCGGGGTCGGGGCGAGCCTGCCGGGGGCGGGGTGAGTGGCGCCTGCGCGCCAGGGCGGCGGTGGGCGTGGCCGGCCCAGCGGGCCGGGGCGCCTGCGCTTTGGTCCCGGCTTTGCGGGCGTCAGAGAGCGGTCTACGGCGGCGCGGGAGGCCTGGCGCTTGCCCCTCCCCCTCCCCCACCCCTCCCCCGGGCGCCGTCTGGGCGCCCCGAAAGGAGGGGCTGAGGAGGGAGGCAGCGGATGGAGCGAGAGGGGGCTTCGATCCCACACGGCTGTTGGATGCGGCTCTCCCGCCGGCAGGTGTCGGCACTTTTGCTTCCCTCCGCGGTGAGGACCGTGCTCTCCTCCCTCTCAGCAGACCTGGGCCGGTCCAAGGAGCCTGAGCGCAGGTGGTGCACCTGCGCTGGGGCTCAGGTCCCAGCTGGCACGGGGCCTGTCCAGAGACATGCGGAAGCCTGTCTCCTGAGCATGCACGCACCCAGTGCCAGGCTCAGCCGCAGCCAAAGTGACAGAAGAAGAGGCCTGTGTAGGGAGGCCCCATGCAACCGAATCCCCCCTACCCCCGTGCAAGAGCACGGATTCCCAAGTAGAGCCCACTGGCAGGGCACTGAGGACCGGAGCCACCTGCCGTCAGCAGCGTAGTCCTGGGTGTCCCCGCAGCCCTCAGGAGCACCAGGGCCTGGGGCTGGATCGACCGGGCAGCTGCGCCTCGGCGAGAAGGGCTATCTGCTTCGGTTTGGAAATCTGGACAGTATCCCTGCGGCATTGCCCGCTATGCTAGCTTGGAACGGCAATCAGTAGGAAAACCACCTGGTTGCGTGGCGTGCTCTGGCAGAGGGAAATGTGCTTAAGATGACGGGTTCTCACTTTTTTCCCCCCCGAAAACGGATGGTTACGACTCGAGTCAAGGCCCAAACAAGCCATACGTCCGCTTTGGACGGTCACGATGGCCGCTTAGACTATACCCGGTCCATGGGACACCTGGACCTGTAAGCCCACTTGACCGCAGTGCCTGCCTCAAGTGAGCAGAAATGATTTCCACGCAAGTGTCTCACCACCCAATAGGTAAGCAGTTTCGTCTTGCGTCCCCCGGCCCCAGAGCCGAGAGAAATGCCGGTTCGTTCGTACGGTCCCAAAAAGGTGGGCGAGAGGAGAAAGGGCAGGCTGATTGCTCAGAGTCGTCGGGGTGCTCTGGGGCCCCTCTCGTCCCACCAAAGAAGCGCAGAGAAAGAGAGGTCATTGACAAGGGAGAGGGAAGACTCTGGGCCTGTCCTCTCCGGGAGACAGGCCTCTGCAGGCCTGGCCGGGAGCCCAGGCCGAAGCCCGCAGGTCACCGGTGGGAAAGGCCGCGGTTCCCCTGACATAAGGTGGAGGTGATGGCGATGGGAGACAGCATGTCTGTGACCATGGCCGTGGGAGAGACCTGCAGGGCAACGCCGGCCGGCCCTAGGTAGGCCCCCGCTTGAGGAGGCCTCGGGGACTTTGGTGGGCAAGGAAACCCCTCTTCAGACGGGTCTGGCAGCCTGGCCCGACCCAGACCCTTGGCCTGGGTCAGGTGAGCCATGGCATGGAGAGGGGGCTCTCCCAGCAGCCCCAGATCTGGCCCAGGGGTCCCTTCCCCCACAGCCCCTTCGGCAAGGGGCCCTGCCCCTCCCCCTGCCTTAGAACTCAGCCCTCTGCCCCCCAGCAAGTGTGAGGAAGGAACGATTCCTACCCAACAGTGGCCCCTAGCGGTGGAAGTTTTGGCTCTGACTTTGGGCAACGGAGCCGCTCTCTTGTTCCTGGAGCTTCTTCTGTCTCTTGGCTTTTCACCAGACAGACAGGAGGGAACAACTGTCCAGGACAGCACAGCAGAGCTTCTCTCCCAGCCCAGTCCCCACCCAGCAGGCTCCACCCACGTCGGCCACCCCTTCCGTCGCGTCCCCGCGGCCTCCTGGTGGCATTCGGTGTATACGTTTTGGAACCCCAGCTTCCCCCAGCGCTGGAGGTTTTCCTGGCAGTGGACGCGCTGCCCGAAGTGCATCGGGTGGGTTTCGGCAGGATGCCTATTGGCCGCATCTGTCCCGGCACTGCCACTGGGGACAACTCCCGAGCGCAGAAAACGCCTCCCCGCCCCCGCCCCCCAATCCATCACAACTGTCTTCCCTCTCCCGGGCTTGGGCACCTCGCGCCAGGGGCCACCGTCTCCAGGGCAAGCAGGAGGGGCGGGGTCGGGGCGAGCCTGCCGGGGGCGGGGTGAGTGGCGCCTGCGCGCCAGGGCGGCGGTGGGCGTGGCCGGCCCAGCGGGCCGGGGCGCCTGCGCTTTGGTCCCGGCTTTGCGGGCGTCAGAGAGCGGTCTACGGCGGCGCGGGAGGCCTGGCGCTTGCCCCTCCCCCTCCCCCACCCCTCCCCCGGGCGCCGTCTGGGCGCCCCGAAAGGAGGGGCTGAGGAGGGAGGCAGCGGATGGAGCGAGAGGGGGCTTCGATCCCACACGGCTGTTGGATGCGGCTCTCCCGCCGGCAGGTGTCGGCACTTTTGCTTCCCTCCGTGGTGAGGACCGTGCTCTCCTCCTCTCAGCAGACCTGGGCCGGTCCAAGGAGCCTGAGCGCAGGTGGTGCACCTGCGCTGGGGCTCAGGTCCCAGCTGGCACGGGGCCTGTCCAGAGACATGCGGAAGCCTGTCTCCTGAGCATGCACGCCCCCAGTGCCAGGCTCAGCCGCAGCCAAAGTGACAGAAGAAGAGGCCTGTGTAGGGAGGCCCCCGTGCAACCGAATCCCCCCTCCCCCCCGTGCAAGAGCACGGATTCCCAAGTAGAGCCCACTGGCAGGGCACTGAGGCCCGGAGCCACCTGCCGTCAGCAGCGTAGTCCTGGGTGTCCCCGCAGCCCTCAGGAGCACCAGGGCCTGGGGCTGGATCGACCGGGCAGCTGCGCCTCGGCGAGAAGGGCTATCTGCTTCGGTTTGGAAATCTGGACAGTATCCCTGCGGCATTGCCCGCTATGCTAGCTTGGAACGGCAATCAGTAGGAAAACCACCTGGTTGCGTGGCGTGCTCTGGCAGAGGGAAATGTGCTTAAGATGACGGGTTCTCACTTTTTTCCCCCCCGAAAACGGATGGTTACGACTCGAGTCAAGGCCCAAACAAGCCATACGTCCGCTTTGGACGGTCACGATGGCCGCTTAGACTATACCCGGTCCATGGGACACCTGGACCTGTAAGCCCACTTGACCGCAGTGCCTGCCTCAAGTGAGCAGAAATGATTTCCACGCAAGTGTCTCACCACCCAATAGGTAAGCAGTTTCATCTTGCGTCCCCCGGCCCCAGAGCCGAGAGAAATGCCGGTTCGTTCGTACGGTCCCAAAAAGGTGGGCGAGAGGAGAAAGGGCAGGCTGATTGCTCAGAGTCGTCGGGGTGCTCTGGGGCCCCTCTCGTCCCACCAAAGAAGCGCAGAGAAAGAGAGGTCATTGACAAGGGAGAGGGAAGACTCTGGGCCTGTCCTCTCCGGGAGACAGGCCTCTGCAGGCCTGGCCGGGAGCCCAGGCCGAAGCCCGCAGGTCACCGGTGGGAAAAGGCCGCGGTTCCCCTGACATAAGGTGGAGGTGACGGCGATGGGAGACAGCATGTCTGTGACCATGGCCGTGGGAGAGACCTGCAGGGCAACGCCGGCCGGCCCTAGGTAGGCCCCCGCTTGAGGAGGCCTCGGGGACTTTGGTGGGCAAGGAAACCCCTCTTCAGACGGGTCTGGCAGCCTGGCCCGACCCAGACCCTTGGCCTGGGTCAGGTGAGCCATGGCATGGAGAGGGGGCTCTCCCAGCAGCCCCAGATCTGGCCCAGGGGTCCCTTCCCCCACAGCCCCTTCGGCAAGGGGCCCTGCCCCTCCCCCTGCCTTAGAACTCAGCCCTCTGCCCCCCAGCAAGTGTGAGGAAGGAACGATTCCTACCCAACAGTGGCCCCTAGCGGTGGAAGTTTTGGCTCTGACTTTGGGCAACGGAGCCGCTCTCTTGTTCCTGGAGCTTCTTCTGTCTCTTGGCTTTTCACCAGACAGACAGGAGGGAACAACTGTCCAGGACAGCACAGCAGAGCTTCTCTCCCAGCCCAGTCCCCACCCAGCAGGCTCCACCCACGTCGGCCACCCCTTCCGTCGCGTCCCCGCGGCCTCCTGGTGGCATTCGGTGTATACGTTTTGGAACCCCAGCTTCCCCCAGCGCTGGAGGTTTTCCTGGCAGTGGACGCGCTGCCCGAAGTGCATCGGGTGGGTTTCGGCAGGATGCCTATTGGCCGCATCTGTCCCGGCACTGCCACTGGGGACAACTCCCGAGCGCAGAAAACGCCTCCCCGCCCCCGCCCCCCAATCCATCACAACTGTCTTCCCTCTCCCGGGCTTGGGCACCTCGCGCCAGGGGCCACCGTCTCCAGGGCAACCAGGAGGGGCGGGGTCGGGGCGAGCCTGCCGGGGGCGGGGTGAGTGGCGCCTGCGCGCCAGGGCGGCGGTGGGCGTGGCCGGCCCAGCGGGCCGGGGCGCCTGCGCTTTGGTCCCGGCTTTGCGGGCGTCAGAGAGCGGTCTACGGCGGCGCGGGAGGCCTGGCGCTTGCCCCTCCCCCTCCCCCACCCCTCCCCCGGGCGCCGTCTGGGCGCCCCGAAAGGAGGGGCTGAGGAGGGAGGCAGCGGATGGAGCGAGAGGGGGCTTCGATCCCACACGGCTGTTGGATGCGGCTCTCCCGCCGGCAGGTGTCGGCACTTTTGCTTCCCTCCGCGGTGAGGACCGTGCTCTCCTCCCTCTCAGCAGACCTGGGCCGGTCCAAGGAGCCTGAGCGCAGGTGGTGCACCTGCGCTGGGGCTCAGGTCCCAGCTGGCACGGGGCCTGTCCAGAGACATGCGGAAGCCTGTCTCCTGAGCATGCACGCACCCAGTGCCAGGCTCAGCCGCAGCCAAAGTGACAGAAGAAGAGGCCTGTGTAGGGAGGCCCCCGTGCAACCGAATCCCCCCTCCCCCCCGTGCAAGAGCACGGATTCCCAAGTAGAGCCCACTGGCAGGGCACTGAGGCCCGGAGCCACCTGCCGTCAGCAGCGTAGTCCTGGGTGTCCCCGCAGCCCTCAGGAGCACCAGGGCCTGGGGCTGGATCGACCGGGCAGCTGCGCCTCGGCGAGAAGGGCTATCTGCTTCGGTTTGGAAATCTGGACAGTATCCCTGCGGCATTGCCCGCTATGCTAGCTTGGAACGGCAATCAGTAGGAAAACCACCTGGTTGCGTGGCGTGCTCTGGCAGAGGGAAATGTGCTTAAGATGACGGGTTCTCACTTTTTTCCCCCCCGAAAACGGATGGTTACGACTCGAGTCAAGGCCCAAACAAGCCATACGTCCGCTTTGGACGGTCACGATGGCCGCTTAGACTATACCCGGTCCATGGGACACCTGGACCTGTAAGCCCACTTGACCGCAGTGCCTGCCTCAAGTGAGCAGAAATGATTTCCACGCAAGTGTCTCACCACCCAATAGGTAAGCAGTTTCGTCTTGCGTCCCCCGGCCCCAGAGCCGAGAGAAATGCCGGTTCGTTTGTACGGTCCCAAAAAGGTGGGCGAGAGGAGAAAGGGCAGGCTGATTGCTCAGAGTCGTCGGGGTGCTCTGGGGCCCCTCTCGTCCCACCAAAGAAGCGCAGAGAAAGAGAGGTCATTGACAAGGGAGAGGGAAGACTCTGGGCCTGTCCTCTCCGGGAGACAGGCCTCTGCAGGCCTGGCCGGGAGCCCAGGCCGAAGCCCGCAGGTCACCGGTGGGAAAGGCCGCGGTTCCCCTGACATAAGGTGGAGGTGACGGCGATGGGAGACAGCATGTCTGTGACCATGGCCGTGGGAGAGACCTGCAGGGCAACGCCGGCCGGCCCTAGGTAGGCCCCCGCTTGAGGAGGCCTCGGGGACTTTGGTGGGCAAGGAAACCCCTCTTCAGACGGGTCTGGCAGCCTGGCCCGACCCAGACCCTTGGCCTGGGTCAGGTGAGCCATGGCATGGAGAGGGGGCTCTCCCAGCAGCCCCAGATCTGGCCCAGGGGTCCCTTCCCCCACAGCCCCTTCGGCAAGGGGCCCTGCCCCTCCCCCTGCCTTAGAACTCAGCCCTCTGCCCCCCAGCAAGTGTGAGGAAGGAACGATTCCTACCCAACAGTGGCCCCTAGCGGTGGAAGTTTTGGCTCTGACTTTGGGCAACGGAGCCGCTCTCTTGTTCCTGGAGCTTCTTCTGTCTCTTGGCTTTTCACCAGACAGACAGGAGGGAACAACTGTCCAGGACAGCACAGCAGAGCTTCTCTCCCAGCCCAGTCCCCACCCAGCAGGCTCCACCCACGTCGGCCACCCCTTCCGTCGCGTCCCCGCGGCCTCCTGGTGGCATTCGGTGTATACGTTTTGGAACCCCAGCTTCCCCCAGCGCTGGAGGTTTTCCTGGCAGTGGACGCGCTGCCCGAAGTGCATCGGGTGGGTTTCGGCAGGATGCCTATTGGCCGCATCTGTCCCGGCACTGCCACTGGGGACAACTCCCGAGCGCAGAAAACGCCTCCCCGCCCCCGCCCCCCAATCCATCACAACTGTCTTCCCTCTCCCGGGCTTGGGCACCTCGCGCCAGGGGCCACCGTCTCCAGGGCAACCAGGAGGGGCGGGGTCGGGGCGAGCCTGCCGGGGGCGGGGTGAGTGGCGCCTGCGCGCCAGGGCGGCGGTGGGCGTGGCCGGCCCAGCGGGCCGGGGCGCCTGCGCTTTGGTCCCGGCTTTGCGGGCGTCAGAGAGCGGTCTACGGCGGCGCGGGAGGCCTGGCGCTTGCCCCTCCCCCTCCCCCACCCCTCCCCCGGGCGCCGTCTGGGCGCCCCGAAAGGAGGGGCTGAGGAGGGAGGCAGCGGATGGAGCGAGAGGGGGCTTCGATCCCACACGGCTGTTGGATGCGGCTCTCCCGCCGGCAGGTGTCGGCACTTTTGCTTCCCTCCGCGGTGAGGACCGTGCTCTCCTCCCTCTCAGCAGACCTGGGCCGGTCCAAGGAGCCTGAGCGCAGGTGGTGCACCTGCGCTGGGGCTCAGGTCCCAGCTGGCACGGGGCCTGTCCAGAGACATGCGGAAGCCTGTCTCCTGAGCATGCACGCACCCAGTGCCAGGCTCAGCCGCAGCCAAAGTGACAGAAGAAGAGGCCTGTGTAGGGAGGCCCCATGCAACCGAATCCCCCCTACCCCCGTGCAAGAGCACGGATTCCCAAGTAGAGCCCACTGGCAGGGCACTGAGGACCGGAGCCACCTGCCGTCAGCAGCGTAGTCCTGGGTGTCCCCGCAGCCCTCAGGAGCACCAGGGCCTGGGGCTGGATCGACCGGGCAGCTGCGCCTCGGCGAGAAGGGCTATCTGCTTCGGTTTGGAAATCTGGACAGTATCCCTGCGGCATTGCCCGCTATGCTAGCTTGGAACGGCAATCAGTAGGAAAACCACCTGGTTGCGTGGCGTGCTCTGGCAGAGGGAAATGTGCTTAAGATGACGGGTTCTCACTTTTTTCCCCCCCGAAAACGGATGGTTACGACTCGAGTCAAGGCCCAAACAAGCCATACGTCCGCTTTGGACGGTCACGATGGCCGCTTAGACTATACCCGGTCCATGGGACACCTGGACCTGTAAGCCCACTTGACCGCAGTGCCTGCCTCAAGTGAGCAGAAATGATTTCCACGCAAGTGTCTCACCACCCAATAGGTAAGCAGTTTCGTCTTGCGTCCCCCGGCCCCAGAGCCGAGAGAAATGCCGGTTCGTTCGTACGGTCCCAAAAAGGTGGGCGAGAGGAGAAAGGGCAGGCTGATTGCTCAGAGTCGTCGGGGTGCTCTGGGGCCCCTCTCGTCCCACCAAAGAAGCGCAGAGAAAGAGAGGTCATTGACAAGGGAGAGGGAAGACTCTGGGCCTGTCCTCTCCGGGAGACAGGCCTCTGCAGGCCTGGCCGGGAGCCCAGGCCGAAGCCCGCAGGTCACCGGTGGGAAAGGCCGCGGTTCCCCTGACATAAGGTGGAGGTGATGGCGATGGGAGACAGCATGTCTGTGACCATGGCCGTGGGAGAGACCTGCAGGGCAACGCCGGCCGGCCCTAGGTAGGCCCCCGCTTGAGGAGGCCTCGGGGACTTTGGTGGGCAAGGAAACCCCTCTTCAGACGGGTCTGGCAGCCTGGCCCGACCCAGACCCTTGGCCTGGGTCAGGTGAGCCATGGCATGGAGAGGGGGCTCTCCCAGCAGCCCCAGATCTGGCCCAGGGGTCCCTTCCCCCACAGCCCCTTCGGCAAGGGGCCCTGCCCCTCCCCCTGCCTTAGAACTCAGCCCTCTGCCCCCCAGCAAGTGTGAGGAAGGAACGATTCCTACCCAACAGTGGCCCCTAGCGGTGGAAGTTTTGGCTCTGACTTTGGGCAACGGAGCCGCTCTCTTGTTCCTGGAGCTTCTTCTGTCTCTTGGCTTTTCACCAGACAGACAGGAGGGAACAACTGTCCAGGACAGCACAGCAGAGCTTCTCTCCCAGCCCAGTCCCCACCCAGCAGGCTCCACCCACGTCGGCCACCCCTTCCGTCGCGTCCCCGCGGCCTCCTGGTGGCATTCGGTGTATACGTTTTGGAACCCCAGCTTCCCCCAGCGCTGGAGGTTTTCCTGGCAGTGGACGCGCTGCCCGAAGTGCATCGGGTGGGTTTCGGCAGGATGCCTATTGGCCGCATCTGTCCCGGCACTGCCACTGGGGACAACTCCCGAGCGCAGAAAACGCCTCCCCGCCCCCGCCCCCCAATCCATCACAACTGTCTTCCCTCTCCCGGGCTTGGGCACCTCGCGCCAGGGGCCACCGTCTCCAGGGCAAGCAGGAGGGGCGGGGTCGGGGCGAGCCTGCCGGGGGCGGGGTGAGTGGCGCCTGCGCGCCAGGGCGGCGGTGGGCGTGGCCGGCCCAGCGGGCCGGGGCGCCTGCGCTTTGGTCCCGGCTTTGCGGGCGTCAGAGAGCGGTCTACGGCGGCGCGGGAGGCCTGGCGCTTGCCCCTCCCCCTCCCCCACCCCCTCCCCCGGGCGCCGTCTGGGCGCCCCGAAAGGAGGGGCTGAGGAGGGAGGCAGCGGATGGAGCGAGAGGGGGCTTCGATCCCACACGGCTGTTGGATGCGGCTCTCCCGCCGGCAGGTGTCGGCACTTTTGCTTCCCTCCGTGGTGAGGACCGTGCTCTCCTCCCTCTCAGCAGACCTGGGCCGGTCCAAGGAGCCTGAGCGCAGGTGGTGCACCTGCGCTGGGGCTCAGGTCCCAGCTGGCACGGGGCCTGTCCAGAGACATGCGGAAGCCTGTCTCCTGAGCATGCACGCCCCCAGTGCCAGGCTCAGCCGCAGCCAAAGTGACAGAAGAAGAGGCCTGTGTAGGGAGGCCCCCGTGCAACCGAATCCCCCCTCCCCCCCGTGCAAGAGCACGGATTCCCAAGTAGAGCCCACTGGCAGGGCACTGAGGCCCGGAGCCACCTGCCGTCAGCAGCGTAGTCCTGGGTGTCCCCGCAGCCCTCAGGAGCACCAGGGCCTGGGGCTGGATCGACCGGGCAGCTGCGCCTCGGCGAGAAGGGCTATCTGCTTCGGTTTGGAAATCTGGACAGTATCCCTGCGGCATTGCCCGCTATGCTAGCTTGGAACGGCAATCAGTAGGAAAACCACCTGGTTGCGTGGCGTGCTCTGGCAGAGGGAAATGTGCTTAAGATGACGGGTTCTCACTTTTTTCCCCCCCGAAAACGGATGGTTACGACTCGAGTCAAGGCCCAAACAAGCCATACGTCCGCTTTGGACGGTCACGATGGCCGCTTAGACTATACCCGGTCCATGGGACACCTGGACCTGTAAGCCCACTTGACCGCAGTGCCTGCCTCAAGTGAGCAGAAATGATTTCCACGCAAGTGTCTCACCACCCAATAGGTAAGCAGTTTCATCTTGCGTCCCCCGGCCCCAGAGCCGAGAGAAATGCCGGTTCGTTCGTACGGTCCCAAAAAGGTGGGCGAGAGGAGAAAGGGCAGGCTGATTGCTCAGAGTCGTCGGGGTGCTCTGGGGCCCCTCTCGTCCCACCAAAGAAGCGCAGAGAAAGAGAGGTCATTGACAAGGGAGAGGGAAGACTCTGGGCCTGTCCTCTCCGGGAGACAGGCCTCTGCAGGCCTGGCCGGGAGCCCAGGCCGAAGCCCGCAGGTCACCGGTGGGAAAGGCCGCGGTTCCCCTGACATAAGGTGGAGGTGACGGCGATGGGAGACAGCATGTCTGTGACCATGGCCGTGGGAGAGACCTGCAGGGCAACGCCGGCCGGCCCTAGGTAGGCCCCCGCTTGAGGAGGCCTCGGGGACTTTGGTGGGCAAGGAAACCCCTCTTCAGACGGGTCTGGCAGCCTGGCCCGACCCAGACCCTTGGCCTGGGTCAGGTGAGCCATGGCATGGAGAGGGGGCTCTCCCAGCAGCCCCAGATCTGGCCCAGGGGTCCCTTCCCCCACAGCCCCTTCGGCAAGGGGCCCTGCCCCTCCCCCTGCCTTAGAACTCAGCCCTCTGCCCCCCAGCAAGTGTGAGGAAGGAACGATTCCTACCCAACAGTGGCCCCTAGCGGTGGAAGTTTTGGCTCTGACTTTGGGCAACGGAGCCGCTCTCTTGTTCCTGGAGCTTCTTCTGTCTCTTGGCTTTTCACCAGACAGACAGGAGGGAACAACTGTCCAGGACAGCACAGCAGAGCTTCTCTCCCAGCCCAGTCCCCACCCAGCAGGCTCCACCCACGTCGGCCACCCCTTCCGTCGCGTCCCCGCGGCCTCCTGGTGGCATTCGGTGTATACGTTTTGGAACCCCAGCTTCCCCCAGCGCTGGAGGTTTTCCTGGCAGTGGACGCGCTGCCCGAAGTGCATCGGGTGGGTTTCGGCAGGATGCCTATTGGCCGCATCTGTCCCGGCACTGCCACTGGGGACAACTCCCGAGCGCAGAAAACGCCTCCCCGCCCCCGCCCCCCAATCCATCACAACTGTCTTCCCTCTCCCGGGCTTGGGCACCTCGCGCCAGGGGCCACCGTCTCCAGGGCAACCAGGAGGGGCGGGGTCGGGGCGAGCCTGCCGGGGGCGGGGTGAGTGGCGCCTGCGCGCCAGGGCGGCGGTGGGCGTGGCCGGCCCAGCGGGCCGGGGCGCCTGCGCTTTGGTCCCGGCTTTGCGGGCGTCAGAGAGCGGTCTACGGCGGCGCGGGAGGCCTGGCGCTTGCCCCTCCCCCTCCCCCACCCCTCCCCCGGGCGCCGTCTGGGCGCCCCGAAAGGAGGGGCTGAGGAGGGAGGCAGCGGATGGAGCGAGAGGGGGGCTTCGATCCCACACGGCTGTTGGATGCGGCTCTCCCGCCGGCAGGTGTCGGCACTTTTGCTTCCCTCCGCGGTGAGGACCGTGCTCTCCTCCCTCTCAGCAGACCTGGGCCGGTCCAAGGAGCCTGAGCGCAGGTGGTGCACCTGCGCTGGGGCTCAGGTCCCAGCTGGCACGGGGCCTGTCCAGAGACATGCGGAAGCCTGTCTCCTGAGCATGCACGCCCCCAGTGCCAGGCTCAGCCGCAGCCAAAGTGACAGAAGAAGAGGCCTGTGTAGGGAGGCCCCGTGCAACCGAATCCCCCCTCCCCCCCGTGCAAGAGCACGGATTCCCAAGTAGAGCCCACTGGCAGGGCACTGAGGACCAGAGCCACCTGCCGTCAGCAGCGTAGTCCTGGGTGTCCCCGCAGCCCTCAGGAGCACCAGGGCCTGGGGCTTGATCGACCGGGCAGCTGCGCCTCGGCGAGAAGGGCTATCTGCTTCGGTTTGGAAATCTGGACAGTATCCCTGCGGCATTGCCCGCTATGCTAGCTTGGAACGGCAATCAGTAGGAAAACCACCTGGTTGCGTGGCGTGCTCTGGCAGAGGGAAATGTGCTTAAGATGACGGGTTCTCACTTTTTTCCCCCCCGAAAACGGATGGTTACGACTCGAGTCAAGGCCCAAACAAGCCATACGTCCGCTTTGGACGGTCACGATGGCCGCTTAGACTATACCCGGTCCATGGGACACCTGGACCTGTAAGCCCACTTGACCGCAGTGCCTGCCTCAAGTGAGCAGAAATGATTTCCACGCAAGTGTCTCACCACCCAATAGGTAAGCAGTTTCGTCTTGCGTCCCCCGGCCCCAGAGCCGAGAGAAATGCCGGTTCGTTCGTACGGTCCCAAAAAGGTGGGCGAGAGGAGAAAGGGCAGGCTGATTGCTCAGAGTCGTCGGGGTGCTCTGGGGCCCCTCTCGTCCCACCAAAGAAGCGCAGAGAAAGAGAGGTCATTGACAAGGGAGAGGGAAGACTCTGGGCCTGTCCTCTCCGGGAGACAGGCCTCTGCAGGCCTGGCCGGGAGCCCAGGCCGAAGCCCGCAGGTCACCGGTGGGAAAGGCCGCGGTTCCCCTGACATAAGGTGGAGGTGACGGCGATGGGAGACAGCATGTCTGTGACCATGGCCGTGGGAGAGACCTGCAGGGCAACGCCGGCCGGCCCTAGGTAGGCCCCCGCTTGAGGAGGCCTCGGGGACTTTGGTGGGCAAGGAAACCCCTCTTCAGACGGGTCTGGCAGCCTGGCCCGACCCAGACCCTTGGCCTGGGTCAGGTGAGCCATGGCATGGAGAGGGGGCTCTCCCAGCAGCCCCAGATCTGGCCCAGGGGTCCCTTCCCCCACAGCCCCTTCGGCAAGGGGCCCTGCCCCTCCCCCTGCCTTAGAACTCAGCCCTCTGCCCCCCAGCAAGTGTGAGGAAGGAACGATTCCTACCCAACAGTGGCCCCTAGCGGTGGAAGTTTTGGCTCTGACTTTGGGCAACGGAGCCGCTCTCTTGTTCCTGGAGCTTCTTCTGTCTCTTGGCTTTTCACCAGACAGACAGGAGGGAACAACTGTCCAGGACAGCACAGCAGAGCTTCTCTCCCAGCCCAGTCCCCACCCAGCAGGCTCCACCCACGTCGGCCACCCCTTCCGTCGCGTCCCCGCGGCCTCCTGGTGGCATTCGGTGTATACGTTTTGGAACCCCAGCTTCCCCCAGCGCTGGAGGTTTTCCTGGCAGTGGACGCGCTGCCCGAAGTGCATCGGGTGGGTTTCGGCAGGATGCCTATTGGCCGCATCTGTCCCGGCACTGCCACTGGGGACAACTCCCGAGCGCAGAAACCGCTTCCCCGCCCCCGCCCCCCAATCCATCACAACTGTCTTCCCTCTCCCGGGCTTGGGCACCTCGCGCCAGGGGCCACCGTCTCCAGGGCAACCAGGAGGGGCGGGGTCGGGGCGAGCCTGCCGGGGGCGGGGTGAGTGGCGCCTGCGCGCCAGGGCGGCGGTGGGCGTGGCCGGCCCAGCGGGCCGGGGCGCCTGCGCTTTGGTCCCGGCTTTGCGGGCGTCAGAGAGCGGTCTACGGCGGCGCGGGAGGCCTGGCGCTTGCCCCTCCCCCTCCCCCACCCCTCCCCCGGGCGCCGTCTGGGCGCCCCGAAAGGAGGGGCTGAGGAGGGAGGCAGCGGATGGAGCGAGAGGGGGCTTCGATCCCACACGGCTGTTGGATGCGGCTCTCCCGCTGGCAGGTGTCGGCACTTTTGCTTCCCTCCGCGGTGAGGACCGTGCTCTCCTCCCTCTCAGCAGACCTGGGCCGGTCCAAGGAGCCTGAGCGCAGGTGGTGCACCTGCGCTGGGGCTCAGGTCCCAGCTGGCACGGGGCCTGTCCAGAGACATGCGGAAGCCTGTCTCCTGAGCATGCACGCACCCAGTGCCAGGCTCAGCCGCAGCCAAAGTGACAGAAGAAGAGGCCTGTGTAGGGAGGCCCCCGTGCAACCGAATCCTCCCTCCCCCCCGTGCAAGAGCACGGATTCCCAAGTAGAGCCCACTGGCAGGGCACTGAGGCCCGGAGCCACCTGCCGTCAGCAGCGTAGTCCTGGGTGTCCCCGCAGCCCTCAGGAGCACCAGGGCCTGGGGCTGGATCGACCGGGCAGCTGCGCCTCGGCGAGAAGGGCTATCTGCTTCGGTTTGGAAATCTGGACAGTATCCCTGCGGCATTGCCCGCTATGCTAGCTTGGAACGGCAATCAGTAGGAAAACCACCTGGTTGCGTGGCGTGCTCTGGCAGAGGGAAATGTGCTTAAGATGACGGGTTCTCACTTTTTTCCACCCCGAAAACGGATGGTTACGACTCGAGTCAAGGCCCAAACAAGCCATACGTCCGCTTTGGACGGTCACGATGGCCGCTTAGACTATACCCGGTCCATGGGACACCTGGACCTGTAAGCCCACTTGACCGCAGTGCCTGCCTCAAGTGAGCAGAAATGATTTCCACGCAAGTGTCTCACCACCCAATAGGTAAGCAGTTTCGTCTTGCGTCCCCCGGCCCCAGAGCCGAGAGAAATGCCGGTTCGTTCGTACGGTCCCAAAAAGGTGGGCGAGAGGAGAAAGGGCAGGCTGATTGCTCAGAGTCGTCGGGGTGCTCTGGGGCCCCTCTCGTCCCACCAAAGAAGCGCAGAGAAAGAGAGGTCATTGACAAGGGAGAGGGAAGACTCTGGGCCTGTCCTCTCCGGGAGACAGGCCTCTGCAGGCCTGGCCGGGAGCCCAGGCCGAAGCCCGCAGGTCACCGGTGGGAAAGGCCGCGGTTCCCCTGACATAAGGTGGAGGTGACGGCGATGGGAGACAGCATGTCTGTGACCATGGCCGTGGGAGAGACCTGCAGGGCAACGCCGGCCGGCCCTAGGTAGGCCCCCGCTTGAGGAGGCCTCGGGGACTTTGGTGGGCAAGGAAACCCCTCTTCAGACGGGTCTGGCAGCCTGGCCCGACCCAGACCCTTGGCCTGGGTCAGGTGAGCCATGGCATGGAGAGGGGGCTCTCCCAGCAGCCCCAGATCTGGCCCAGGGGTCCCTTCCCCCACAGCCCCTTCGGCAAGGGGCCCTGCCCCTCCCCCTGCCTTAGAACTCAGCCCTCTGCCCCCCAGCAAGTGTGAGGAAGGAACGATTCCTACCCAACAGTGGCCCCTAGCGGTGGAAGTTTTGGCTCTGACTTTGGGCAACGGAGCCGCTCTCTTGTTCCTGGAGCTTCTTCTGTCTCTTGGCTTTTCACCAGACAGACAGGAGGGAACAACTGTCCAGGACAGCACAGTAGAGCTTCTCTCCCAGCCCAGTCCCCACCCAGCAGGCTCCACCCACGTCGGCCACCCCTTCCGTCGCGTCCCCGCGGCCTCCTGGTGGCATTCGGTGTATACGTTTTGGAACCCCAGCTTCCCCCAGCGCTGGAGGTTTTCCTGGCAGTGGACGCGCTGCCCGAAGTGCATCGGGTGGGTTTCGGCAGGATGCCTATTGGCCGCATCTGTCCCGGCACTGCCACTGGGGACAACTCCCGAGCGCAGAAAACGCCTCCCCGCCCCCGCCCCCCAATCCATCACAACTGTCTTCCCTCTCCCGGGCTTGGGCACCTCGCGCCAGGGGCCACCGTCTCCAGGGCAACCAGGAGGGGCGGGGTCGGGGCGAGCCTGCCGGGGGCGGGGTGAGTGGCGCCTGCGCGCCAGGGCGGCGGTGGGCGTGGCCGGCCCAGCGGGCCGGGGCGCCTGCGCTTTGGTCCCGGCTTTGCGGGCGTCAGAGAGCGGTCTACGGCGGCGCGGGAGGCCTGGCGCTTGCCCCTCCCCCTCCCCCACCCCTCCCCCGGGCGCCGTCTGGGCGCCCCGAAAGGAGGGGCTGAGGAGGGAGGCAGCGGATGGAGCGAGAGGGGGCTTCGATCCCACACGGCTGTTGGATGCGGCTCTCCCGCCGGCAGGTGTCGGCACTTTTGCTTCCCTCCGCGGTGAGGACCGTGCTCTCCTCCCTCTCAGCAGACCTGGGCCGGTCCAAGGAGCCTGAGCGCAGGTGGTGCACCTGCGCTGGGGCTCAGGTCCCAGCTGGCACGGGGCCTGTCCAGAGACATGCGGAAGCCTGTCTCCTGAGCATGCACGCACCCAGTGCCAGGCTCAGCCGCAGCCAAAGTGACAGAAGAAGAGGCCTGTGTAGGGAGGCCCCCGTGCAACCGAATCCTCCCTCCCCCCCGTGCAAGAGCACGGATTCCCAAGTAGAGCCCACTGGCAGGGCACTGAGGCCCGGAGCCACCTGCCGTCAGCAGCGTAGTCCTGGGTGTCCCCGCAGCCCTCAGGAGCACCAGGGCCTGGGGCTGGATCGACCAGGCAGCTGCGCCTCGGCGAGAAGGGCTATCTGCTTCGGTTTGGAAATCTGGACAGTATCCCTGCGGCATTGCCCGCTATGCTAGCTTGGAACGGCAATCAGTAGGAAAACCACCTGGTTGCGTGGCGTACTCTGGCAGAGGGAAATGTGCTTAAGATGACGGGTTCTCACTTTTTTCCCCCCCGAAAACGGATGGTTACGACTCGAGTCAAGGCCCAAACAAGCCATACGTCCGCTTTGGACGGTCACGATGGCCGCTTAGACTATACCCGGTCCATGGGACACCTGGACCTGTAAGCCCACTTGACCGCAGTGCCTGCCTCAAGTGAGCAGAAATGATTTCCACGCAAGTGTCTCACCACCCAATAGGTAAGCAGTTTCGTCTTGCGTCCCCCGGCCCCAGAGCCGAGAGAAATGCCGGTTCGTTCGTACGGTCCCAAAAAGGTGGGCGAGAGGAGAAAGGGCAGGCTGATTGCTCAGAGTCGTCGGGGTGCTCTGGGGCCCCTCTCGTCCCACCAAAGAAGCGCAGAGAAAGAGAGGTCATTGACAAGGGAGAGGGAAGACTCTGGGCCTGTCCTCTCCGGGAGACAGGCCTCTGCAGGCCTGGCCGGGAGCCCAGGCCGAAGCCCGCAGGTCACCGGTGGGAAAGGCCGCGGTTCCCCTGACATAAGGTGGAGGTGACGGCGATGGGAGACAGCATGTCTGTGACCATGGCCGTGGGAGAGACCTGCAGGGCAACGCCGGCCGGCCCTAGGTAGGCCCCCGCTTGAGGAGGCCTCGGGGACTTTGGTGGGCAAGGAAACCCCTCTTCAGACGGGTCTGGCAGCCTGGCCCGACCCAGACCCTTGGCCTGGGTCAGGTGAGCCATGGCATGGAGAGGGGGCTCTCCCAGCAGCCCCAGATCTGGCCCAGGGGTCCCTTCCCCCACAGCCCCTTCGGCAAGGGGCCCTGCCCCTCCCCCTGCCTTAGAACTCAGCCCTCTGCCCCCCAGCAAGTGTGAGGAAGGAACGATTCCTACCCAACAGTGGCCCCTAGCGGTGGAAGTTTTGGCTCTGACTTTGGGCAACGGAGCCGCTCTCTTGTTCCTGGAGCTTCTTCTGTCTCTTGGCTTTTCACCAGACAGACAGGAGGGAACAACTGTCCAGGACAGCACAGCAGAGCTTCTCTCCCAGCCCAGTCCCCACCCAGCAGGCTCCACCCACGTCGGCCACCCCTTCCGTCGCGTCCCCGCGGCCTCCTGGTGGCATTCGGTGTATACGTTTTGGAACCCCAGCTTCCCCCAGCGCTGGAGGTTTTCCTGGCAGTGGACGCGCTGCCCGAAGTGCATCGGGTGGGTTTCGGCAGGATGCCTATTGGCCGCATCTGTCCCGGCACTGCCACTGGGGACAACTCCCGAGCGCAGAAAACGCCTCCCCGCCCCCGCCCCCCAATCCATCACAACTGTCTTCCCTCTCCCGGGCTTGGGCACCTCGCGCCAGGGGCCACCGTCTCCAGGGCAACCAGGAGGGGCGGGGTCGGGGCGAGCCTGCCGGGGGCGGGGTGAGTGGCGCCTGCGCGCCAGGGCGGCGGTGGGCGTGGCCGGCCCAGCGGGCCGGGGCGCCTGCGCTTTGGTCCCGGCTTTGCGGGCGTCAGAGAGCGGTCTACGGCGGCGCGGGAGGCCTGGCGCTTGCCCCTCCCCCTCCCCCACCCCTCCCCCGGGCGCCGTCTGGGCGCCCCGAAAGGAGGGGCTGAGGAGGGAGGCAGCGGATGGAGCGAGAGGGGGCTTCGATCCCACACGGCTGTTGGATGCGGCTCTCCCGCCGGCAGGTGTCGGCACTTTTGCTTCCCTCCGCGGTGAGGACCGTGCTCTCCTCCCTCTCAGCAGACCTGGGCCGGTCCAAGGAGCCTGAGCGCAGGTGGTGCACCTGCGCTGGGGCTCAGGTCCCAGCTGGCACGGGGCCTGTCCAGAGACATGCGGAAGCCTGTCTCCTGAGCATGCACGCACCCAGTGCCAGGCTCAGCCGCAGCCAAAGTGACAGAAGAAGAGGCCTGTGTAGGGAGGCCCCGTGCAACCGAATCCCCCCTCCCCCCCGTGCAAGAGCACGGATTCCCAAGTAGAGCCCACTGGCAGGGCACTGAGGACCAGAGCCACCTGCCGTCAGCAGCGTAGTCCTGGGTGTCCCCGCAGCCCTCAGGAGCACCAGGGCCTGGGGCTTGATCGACCGGGCAGCTGCGCCTCGGCGAGAAGGGCTATCTGCTTCGGTTTGGAAATCTGGACAGTATCCCTGCGGCATTGCCCGCTATGCTAGCTTGGAACGGCAATCAGTAGGAAAACCACCTGGTTGCGTGGCGTGCTCTGGCAGAGGGAAATGTGCTTAAGATGACGGGTTCTCACTTTTTTCCCCCCCGAAAACGGATGGTTACGACTCGAGTCAAGGCCCAAACAAGCCATACGTCCGCTTTGGACGGTCACGATGGCCGCTTAGACTATACCCGGTCCATGGGACACCTGGACCTGTAAGCCCACTTGACCGCAGTGCCTGCCTCAAGTGAGCAGAAATGATTTCCACGCAAGTGTCTCACCACCCAATAGGTAAGCAGTTTCGTCTTGCGTCCCCCGGCCCCAGAGCCGAGAGAAATGCCGGTTCGTTCGTACGGTCCCAAAAAGGTGGGCGAGAGGAGAAAGGGCAGGCTGATTGCTCAGAGTCGTCGGGGTGCTCTGGGGCCCCTCTCGTCCCACCAAAGAAGCGCAGAGAAAGAGAGGTCATTGACAAGGGAGAGGGAAGACTCTGGGCCTGTCCTCTCCGGGAGACAGGCCTCTGCAGGCCTGGCCGGGAGCCCAGGCCGAAGCCCGCAGGTCACCGGTGGGAAAGGCCGCGGTTCCCCTGACATAAGGTGGAGGTGACGGCGATGGGAGACAGCATGTCTGTGACCATGGCCGTGGGAGAGACCTGCAGGGCAACGCCGGCCGGCCCTAGGTAGGCCCCCGCTTGAGGAGGCCTCGGGGACTTTGGTGGGCAAGGAAACCCCTCTTCAGACGGGTCTGGCAGCCTGGCCCGACCCAGACCCTTGGCCTGGGTCAGGTGAGCCATGGCATGGAGAGGGGGCTCTCCCAGCAGCCCCAGATCTGGCCCAGGGGTCCCTTCCCCCACAGCCCCTTCGGCAAGGGGCCCTGCCCCTCCCCCTGCCTTAGAACTCAGCCCTCTGCCCCCCAGCAAGTGTGAGGAAGGAACGATTCCTACCCAACAGTGGCCCCTAGCGGTGGAAGTTTTGGCTCTGACTTTGGGCAACGGAGCCGCTCTCTTGTTCCTGGAGCTTCTTCTGTCTCTTGGCTTTTCACCAGACAGACAGGAGGGAACAACTGTCCAGGACAGCACAGCAGAGCTTCTCTCCCAGCCCAGTCCCCACCCAGCAGGCTCCACCCACGTCGGCCACCCCTTCCGTCGCGTCCCCGCGGCCTCCTGGTGGCATTCGGTGTATACGTTTTGGAACCCCAGCTTCCCCCAGCGCTGGAGGTTTTCCTGGCAGTGGACGCGCTGCCCGAAGTGCATCGGGTGGGTTTCGGCAGGATGCCTATTGGCCGCATCTGTCCCGGCACTGCCACTGGGGACAACTCCCGAGCGCAGAAAACGCCTCCCCGCCCCCGCCCCCCAATCCATCACAACTGTCTTCCCTCTCCCGGGCTTGGGCACCTCGCGCCAGGGGCCACCGTCTCCAGGGCAACCAGGAGGGGCGGGGTCGGGGCGAGCCTGCCGGGGGCGGGGTGAGTGGCGCCTGCGCGCCAGGGCGGCGGTGGGCGTGGCCGGCCCAGCGGGCCGGGGCGCCTGCGCTTTGGTCCCGGCTTTGCGGGCGTCAGAGAGCGGTCTACGGCGGCGCGGGAGGCCTGGCGCTTGCCCCTCCCCCTCCCCCACCCCTCCCCCGGGCGCCGTCTGGGCGCCCCGAAAGGAGGGGCTGAGGAGGGAGGCAGCGGATGGAGCGAGAGGGGGCTTCGATCCCACACGGCTGTTGGATGCGGCTCTCCCGCCGGCAGGTGTCGGCACTTTTGCTTCCCTCCGCGGTGAGGACCGTGCTCTCCTCCCTCTCAGCAGACCTGGGCCGGTCCAAGGAGCCTGAGCGCAGGTGGTGCACCTGCGCTGGGGCTCAGGTCCCAGCTGGCACGGGGCCTGTCCAGAGACATGCGGAAGCCTGTCTCCTGAGCATGCACGCACCCAGTGCCAGGCTCAGCCGCAGCCAAAGTGACAGAAGAAGAGGCCTGTGTAGGGAGGCCCCCGTGCAACCGAATCCCCCCTCCCCCCCGTGCAAGAGCACGGATTCCCAAGTAGAGCCCACTGGCAGGGCACTGAGGCCCGGAGCCACCTGCCGTCAGCAGCGTAGTCCTGGGTGTCCCCGCAGCCCTCAGGAGCACCAGGGCCTGGGGCTGGATCGACCGGGCAGCTGCGCCTCGGCGAGAAGGGCTATCTGCTTCGGTTTGGAAATCTGGACAGTATCCCTGCGGCATTGCCCGCTATGCTAGCTTGGAACGGCAATCAGTAGGAAAACCACCTGGTTGCGTGGCGTACTCTGGCAGAGGGAAATGTGCTTAAGATGACGGGTTCTCACTTTTTCCCCCCCCGAAAACGGATGGTTACGACTCGAGTCAAGGCCCAAACAAGCCATACGTCCGCTTTGGACGGTCACGATGGCCGCTTAGACTATACCCGGTCCATGGGACACCTGGACCTGTAAGCCCACTTGACCGCAGTGCCTGCCTCAAGTGAGCAGAAATGATTTCCACGCAAGTGTCTCACCACCCAATAGGTAAGCAGTTTCGTCTTGCGTCCCCCGGCCCCAGAGCCGAGAGAAATGCCGGTTCGTTCGTACGGTCCCAAAAAGGTGGGCGAGAGGAGAAAGGGCAGGCTGATTGCTCAGAGTCGTCGGGGTGCTCTGGGGCCCCTCTCGTCCCACCAAAGAAGCGCAGAGAAAGAGAGGTCATTGACAAGGGAGAGGGAAGACTCTGGGCCTGTCCTCTCCGGGAGACAGGCCTCTGCAGGCCTGGCCGGGAGCCCAGGCCGAAGCCCGCAGGTCACCGGTGGGAAAGGCCGCGGTTCCCCTGACATAAGGTGGAGGTGACGGCGATGGGAGACAGCATGTCTGTGACCATGGCCGTGGGAGAGACCTGCAGGGCAACGCCGGCCGGCCCTAGGTAGGCCCCCGCTTGAGGAGGCCTCGGGGACTTTGGTGGGCAAGGAAACCCCTCTTCAGACGGGTCTGGCAGCCTGGCCCGACCCAGACCCTTGGCCTGGGTCAGGTGAGCCATGGCATGGAGAGGGGGCTCTCCCAGCAGCCCCAGATCTGGCCCAGGGGTCCCTTCCCCCACAGCCCCTTCGGCAAGGGGCCCTGCCCCTCCCCCTGCCTTAGAACTCAGCCCTCTGCCCCCCAGCAAGTGTGAGGAAGGAACGATTCCTACCCAACAGTGGCCCCTAGCGGTGGAAGTTTTGGCTCTGACTTTGGGCAACGGAGCCGCTCTCTTGTTCCTGGAGCTTCTTCTGTCTCTTGGCTTTTCACCAGACAGACAGGAGGGAACAACTGTCCAGGACAGCACAGCAGAGCTTCTCTCCCAGCCCAGTCCCCACCCAGCAGGCTCCACCCACGTCGGCCACCCCTTCCGTCGCGTCCCCGCGGCCTCCTGGTGGCATTCGGTGTATACGTTTTGGAACCCCAGCTTCCCCCAGCGCTGGAGGTTTTCCTGGCAGTGGACGCGCTGCCCGAAGTGCATCGGGTGGGTTTCGGCAGGATGCCTATTGGCCGCATCTGTCCCGGCACTGCCACTGGGGACAACTCCCGAGCGCAGAAAACGCCTCCCCGCCCCCGCCCCCCAATCCATCACAACTGTCTTCCCTCTCCCGGGCTTGGGCACCTCGCGCCAGGGGCCACCGTCTCCAGGGCAACCAGGAGGGGCGGGGTCGGGGCGAGCCTGCCGGGGGCGGGGTGAGTGGCGCCTGCGCGCCAGGGCGGCGGTGGGCGTGGCCGGCCCAGCGGGCCGGGGCGCCTGCGCTTTGGTCCCGGCTTTGCGGGCGTCAGAGAGCGGTCTACGGCGGCGCGGGAGGCCTGGCGCTTGCCCCTCCCCCTCCCCCACCCCTCCCCCGGGCGCCGTCTGGGCGCCCCGAAAGGAGGGGCTGAGGAGGGAGGCAGCGGATGGAGCGAGAGGGGGCTTCGATCCCACACGGCTGTTGGATGCGGCTCTCCCGCCGGCAGGTGTCGGCACTTTTGCTTCCCTCCGCAGTGAGGACCGTGCTCTCCTCCCTCTCAGCAGACCTGGGCCGGTCCAAGGAGCCTGAGCGCAGGTGGTGCACCTGTGCTGGGGCTCAGGTCCCAGCTGGCACGGGGCCTGTCCAGAGACATGCGGAAGCCTGTCTCCTGAGCATGCACGCACCCAGTGCCAGGCTCAGCCGCAGCCAAAGTGACAGAAGAAGAGGCCTGTGTAGGGAGGCCCCCGTGCAACCGAATCCCCCCTCCCCCCCGTGCAAGAGCACGGATTCCCAAGTAGAGCCCACTGGCAGGGCACTGAGGACCGGAGCCACCTGCCGTCAGCAGCGTAGTCCTGGGTGTCCCCGCAGCCCTCAGGAGCACCAGGGCCTGGGGCTGGATCGACCGGGCAGCTGCGCCTCGGCGAGAAGGGCTATCTGCTTCGGTTTGGAAATCTGGACAGTATCCCTGCGGCATTGCCCGCTATGCTAGCTTGGAACGGCAATCAGTAGGAAAACCACCTGGTTGCGTGGCGTGCTCTGGCAGAGGGAAATGTGCTTAAGATGACGGGTTCTCACTTTTTTCCCCCCCGAAAACGGATGGTTACGACTCGAGTCAAGGCCCAAACAAGCCATACGTCCGCTTTGGACGGTCACGATGGCCGCTTAGACTATACCCGGTCCATGGGACACCTGGACCTGTAAGCCCACTTGACCGCAGTGCCTGCCTCAAGTGAGCAGAAATGATTTCCACGCAAGTGTCTCACCACCCAATAGGTAAGCAGTTTCGTCTTGCGTCCCCCGGCCCCAGAGCCGAGAGAAATGCCGGTTCGTTCGTACGGTCCCAAAAAGGTGGGCGAGAGGAGAAAGGGCAGGCTGATTGCTCAGAGTCGTCGGGGTGCTCTGGGGCCCCTCTCGTCCCACCAAAGAAGCGCAGAGAAAGAGAGGTCATTGACAAGGGAGAGGGAAGACTCTGGGCCTGTCCTCTCCGGGAGACAGGCCTCTGCAGGCCTGGCCGGGAGCCCAGGCCGAAGCCCGCAGGTCACCGGTGGGAAAGGCCGCGGTTCCCCTGACATAAGGTGGAGGTGACGGCGATGGGAGACAGCATGTCTGTGACCATGGCCGTGGGAGAGACCTGCAGGGCAACGCCGGCCGGCCCTAGGTAGGCCCCCGCTTGAGGAGGCCTCGGGGACTTTGGTGGGCAAGGAAACCCCTCTTCAGACGGGTCTGGCAGCCTGGCCCGACCCAGACCCTTGGCCTGGGTCAGGTGAGCCATGGCATGGAGAGGGGGCTCTCCCAGCAGCCCCAGATCTGGCCCAGGGGTCCCTTCCCCCACAGCCCCTTCGGCAAGGGGCCCTGCCCCTCCCCCTGCCTTAGAACTCAGCCCTCTGCCCCCCAGCAAGTGTGAGGAAGGAACGATTCCTACCCAACAGTGGCCCCTAGCGGTGGAAGTTTTGGCTCTGACTTTGGGCAACGGAGCCGCTCTCTTGTTCCTGGAGCTTCTTCTGTCTCTTGGCTTTTCACCAGACAGACAGGAGGGAACAACTGTCCAGGACAGCACAGCAGAGCTTCTCTCCCAGCCCAGTCCCCACCCAGCAGGCTCCACCCACGTCGGCCACCCCTTCCGTCGCGTCCCCGCGGCCTCCTGGTGGCATTCGGTGTATACGTTTTGGAACCCCAGCTTCCCCCAGCGCTGGAGGTTTTCCTGGCAGTGGACGCGCTGCCCGAAGTGCATCGGGTGGGTTTCGGCAGGATGCCTATTGGCCGCATCTGTCCCGGCACTGCCACTGGGGACAACTCCCGAGCGCAGAAAACGCCTCCCCGCCCCCGCCCCCCAATCCATCACAACTGTCTTCCCTCTCCCGGGCTTGGGCACCTCGCGCCAGGGGCCACCGTCTCCAGGGCAACCAGGAGGGGCGGGGTCGGGGCGAGCCTGCCGGGGGGCGGGGTGAGTGGCGCCTGCGCGCCAGGGCGGCGGTGGGCGTGGCCGGCCCAGCGGGCCGGGGCGCCTGCGCTTTGGTCCCGGCTTTGCGGGCGTCAGAGAGCGGTCTACGGCGGCGCGGGAGGCCTGGCGCTTGCCCCTCCCCCTCCCCCACCCCTCCCCCGGGCGCCGTCTGGGCGCCCCGAAAGGAGGGGCTGAGGAGGGAGGCAGCGGATGGAGCGAGAGGGGGCTTCGATCCCACACGGCTGTTGGATGCGGCTCTCCCGCCGGCAGGTGTCGGCACTTTTGCTTCCCTCCGCGGTGAGGACCGTGCTCTCCTCCCTCTCAGCAGACCTGGGCCGGTCCAAGGAGCCTGAGCGCAGGTGGTGCACCTGCGCTGGGGCTCAGGTCCCAGCTGGCACGGGGCCTGTCCAGAGACATGCGGAAGCCTGTCTCCTGAGCATGCACGCACCCAGTGCCAGGCTCAGCCGCAGCCAAAGTGACAGAAGAAGAGGCCTGTGTAGGGAGGCCCCCGTGCAACCGAATCCTCCCTCCCCCCCGTGCAAGAGCACGGATTCCCAAGTAGAGCCCACTGGCAGGGCACTGAGGCCCGGAGCCACCTGCCGTCAGCAGCGTAGTCCTGGGTGTCCCCGCAGCCCTCAGGAGCACCAGGGCCTGGGGCTGGATCGACCAGGCAGCTGAGCCTCGGCGAGAAGGGCTATCTGCTTCGGTTTGGAAATCTGGACAGTATCCCTGCGGCATTGCCCGCTATGCTAGCTTGGAACGGCAATCAGTAGGAAAACCACCTGGTTGCGTGGCGTGCTCTGGCAGAGGGAAATGTGCTTAAGATGACGGGTTCTCACTTTTTTCCCCCCCGAAAACGGATGGTTACGACTCGAGTCAAGGCCCAAACAAGCCATACGTCCGCTTTGGACGGTCACGATGGCCGCTTAGACTATACCCGGTCCATGGGACACCTGGACCTGTAAGCCCACTTGACCGCAGTGCCTGCCTCAAGTGAGCAGAAATGATTTCCACGCAAGTGTCTCACCACCCAATAGGTAAGCAGTTTCGTCTTGCGTCCCCCGGCCCCAGAGCCGAGAGAAATGCCGGTTCGTTCGTACGGTCCCAAAAAGGTGGGCGAGAGGAGAAAGGGCAGGCTGATTGCTCAGAGTCGTCGGGGTGCTCTGGGGCCCCTCTCGTCCCACCAAAGAAGCGCAGAGAAAGAGAGGTCATTGACAAGGGAGAGGGAAGACTCTGGGCCTGTCCTCTCCGGGAGACAGGCCTCTGCAGGCCTGGCCGGGAGCCCAGGCCGAAGCCCGCAGGTCACCGGTGGGAAAGGCCGCGGTTCCCCTGACATAAGGTGGAGGTGACGGCGATGGGAGACAGCATGTCTGTGACCATGGCCGTGGGAGAGACCTGCAGGGCAACGCCGGCCGGCCCTAGGTAGGCCCCCGCTTGAGGAGGCCTCGGGGACTTTGGTGGGCAAGGAAACCCCTCTTCAGACGGGTCTGGCAGCCTGGCCCGACCCAGACCCTTGGCCTGGGTCAGGTGAGCCATGGCATGGAGAGGGGGCTCTCCCAGCAGCCCCAGATCTGGCCCAGGGGTCCCTTCCCCCACAGCCCCTTCGGCAAGGGGCCCTGCCCCTCCCCCTGCCTTAGAACTCAGCCCTCTGCCCCCCAGCAAGTGTGAGGAAGGAACGATTCCTACCCAACAGTGGCCCCTAGCGGTGGAAGTTTTGGCTCTGACTTTGGGCAACGGAGCCGCTCTCTTGTTCCTGGAGCTTCTTCTGTCTCTTGGCTTTTCACCAGACAGACAGGAGGGAACAACTGTCCAGGACAGCACAGCAGAGCTTCTCTCCCAGCCCAGTCCCCACCCAGCAGGCTCCACCCACGTCGGCCACCCCTTCCGTCGCGTCCCCGCGGCCTCCTGGTGGCATTCGGTGTATACGTTTTGGAACCCCAGCTTCCCCCAGCGCTGGAGGTTTTCCTGGCAGTGGACGCGCTGCCCGAAGTGCATCGGGTGGGTTTCGGCAGGATGCCTATTGGCCGCATCTGTCCCGGCACTGCCACTGGGGACAACTCCCGAGCGCAGAAAACGCCTCCCCGCCCCCGCCCCCCAATCCATCACAACTGTCTTCCCTCTCCCGGGCTTGGGCACCTCGCGCCAGGGGCCACCGTCTCCAGGGCAACCAGGAGGGGCGGGGTCGGGGCGAGCCTGCCGGGGGCGGGGTGAGTGGCGCCTGCGCGCCAGGGCGGCGGTGGGCGTGGCCGGCCCAGCGGGCCGGGGCGCCTGCGCTTTGGTCCCGGCTTTGCGGGCGTCAGAGAGCGGTCTACGGCGGCGCGGGAGGCCTGGCGCTTGCCCCTCCCCCTCCCCCACCCCTCCCCCGGGCGCCGTCTGGGGCGCCCCGAAAGGAGGGGCTGAGGAGGGAGGCAGCGGATGGAGCGAGAGGGGGCTTCGATCCCACACGGCTGTTGGATGCGGCTCTCCCGCCGGCAGGTGTCGGCACTTTTGCTTCCCTCCGCGGTGAGGACCGTGCTCTCCTCCCTCTCAGCTGACCTGGGCCGGTCCAAGGAGCCTGAGCGCAGGTGGTGCACCTGCGCTGGGGCTCAGGTCCCAGCTGGCACGGGGCCTGTCCAGAGACATGCGGAAGCCTGTCTCCTGAGCATGCACGCACCCAGTGCCAGGCTCAGCCGCAGCCAAAGTGACAGAAGAAGAGGCCTGTGTAGGGAGGCCCCCGTGCAACCGAATCCCCCCTCCCCCCCGTGCAAGAGCACGGATTCCCAAGTAGAGCCCACTGGCAGGGCACTGAGGCCCGGAGCCACCTGCCGTCAGCAGCGTAGTCCTGGGTGTCCCCGCAGCCCTCAGGAGCACCAGGGCCTGGGGCTGGATCGACCGGGCAGCTGCGCCTCGGCGAGAAGGGCTATCTGCTTCGGTTTGGAAATCTGGACAGTATCCCTGCGGCATTGCCCGCTATGCTAGCTTGGAACGGCAATCAGTAGGAAAACCACCTGGTTGCGTGGCGTGCTCTGGCAGAGGGAAATGTGCTTAAGATGACGGGTTCTCACTTTTTTCCCCCCCGAAAACGGATGGTTACGACTCGAGTCAAGGCCCAAACAAGCCATACGTCCGCTTTGGACGGTCACGATGGCCGCTTAGACTATACCCGGTCCATGGGACACCTGGACCTGTAAGCCCACTTGACCGCAGTGCCTGCCTCAAGTGAGCAGAAATGATTTCCACGCAAGTGTCTCACCACCCAATAGGTAAGCAGTTTCGTCTTGCGTCCCCCGGCCCCAGAGCCGAGAGAAATGCCGGTTCGTTCGTACGGTCCCAAAAAGGTGGGCGAGAGGAGAAAGGGCAGGCTGATTGCTCAGAGTCGTCGGGGTGCTCTGGGGCCCCTCTCGTCCCACCAAAGAAGCGCAGAGAAAGAGAGGTCATTGACAAGGGAGAGGGAAGACTCTGGGCCTGTCCTCTCCGGGAGACAGGCCTCTGCAGGCCTGGCCGGGAGCCCAGGCCGAAGCCCGCAGGTCACCGGTGGGAAAGGCCGCGGTTCCCCTGACATAAGGTGGAGGTGACGGCGATGGGAGACAGCATGTCTGTGACCATGGCCGTGGGAGAGACCTGCAGGGCAACGCCGGCCGGCCCTAGGTAGGCCCCCGCTTGAGGAGGCCTCGGGGACTTTGGTGGGCAAGGAAACCCCTCTTCAGACGGGTCTGGCAGCCTGGCCCGACCCAGACCCTTGGCCTGGGTCAGGTGAGCCATGGCATGGAGAGGGGGCTCTCCCAGCAGCCCCAGATCTGGCCCAGGGGTCCCTTCCCCCACAGCCCCTTCGGCAAGGGGCCCCTGCCCCTCCCCCTGCCTTAGAACTCAGCCCTCTGCCCCCCAGCAAGTGTGAGGAAGGAACGATTCCTACCCAACAGTGGCCCCTAGCGGTGGAAGTTTTGGCTCTGACTTTGGGCAACGGAGCCGCTCTCTTGTTCCTGGAGCTTCTTCTGTCTCTTGGCTTTTCACCAGACAGACAGGAGGGAACAACTGTCCAGGACAGCACAGCAGAGCTTCTCTCCCAGCCCAGTCCCCACCCAGCAGGCTCCACCCACGTCGGCCACCCCTTCCGTCGCGTCCCCGCGGCCTCCTGGTGGCATTCGGTGTATACGTTTTGGAACCCCAGCTTCCCCCAGCGCTGGAGGTTTTCCTGGCAGTGGACGCGCTGCCCGAAGTGCATCGGGTGGGTTTCGGCAGGATGCCTATTGGCCGCATCTGTCCCGGCACTGCCACTGGGGACAACTCCCGAGCGCAGAAAACGCCTCCCCGCCCCCGCCCCCCAATCCATCACAACTGTCTTCCCTCTCCCGGGCTTGGGCACCTCGCGCCAGGGGCCACCGTCTCCAGGGCAACCAGGAGGGGCGGGGTCGGGGCGAGCCTGCCGGGGGCGGGGGTGAGTGGCGCCTGCGCGCCAGGGCGGCGGTGGGCGTGGCCGGCCCAGCGGGCCGGGGCGCCTGCGCTTTGGTCCCGGCTTTGCGGGCGTCAGAGAGCGGTCTACGGCGGCGCGGGAGGCCTGGCGCTTGCCCCTCCCCCTCCCCCACCCCTCCCCCGGGCGCCGTCTGGGCGCCCCGAAAGGAGGGGCTGAGGAGGGAGGCAGCGGATGGAGCGAGAGGGGGCTTCGATCCCACACGGCTGTTGGATGCGGCTCTCCCGCCGGCAGGTGTCGGCACTTTTGCTTCCCTCCGCGGTGAGGACCGTGCTCTCCTCCCTCTCAGCAGACCTGGGCCGGTCCAAGGAGCCTGAGCGCAGGTGGTGCACCTGCGCTGGGGCTCAGGTCCCAGCTGGCACGGGGCCTGTCCAGAGACATGCGGAAGCCTGTCTCCTGAGCATGCACGCACCCAGTGCCAGGCTCAGCCGCAGCCAAAGTGACAGAAGAAGAGGCCTGTGTAGGGAGGCCCCCGTGCAACCGAATCCCCCCTCCCCCCCGTGCAAGAGCACGGATTCCCAAGTAGAGCCCACTGGCAGGGCACTGAGGCCCGGAGCCACCTGCCGTCAGCAGCGTAGTCCTGGGTGTCCCCGCAGCCCTCAGGAGCACCAGGGCCTGGGGCTGGATCGACCGGGCAGCTGCGCCTCGGCGAGAAGGGCTATCTGCTTCGGTTTGGAAATCTGGACAGTATCCCTGCGGCATTGCCCGCTATGCTAGCTTGGAACGGCAATCAGTAGGAAAACCACCTGGTTGCGTGGCGTGCTCTGGCAGAGGGAAATGTGCTTAAGATGACGGGTTCTCACTTTTTTCCCCCCCGAAAACGGATGGTTACGACTCGAGTCAAGGCCCAAACAAGCCATACGTCCGCTTTGGACGGTCACGATGGCCGCTTAGACTATACCCGGTCCATGGGACACCTGGACCTGTAAGCCCACTTGACCGCAGTGCCTGCCTCAAGTGAGCAGAAATGATTTCCACGCAAGTGTCTCACCACCCAATAGGTAAGCAGTTTCGTCTTGCGTCCCCCGGCCCCAGAGCCGAGAGAAATGCCGGTTCGTTCGTACGGTCCCAAAAAGGTGGGCGAGAGGAGAAAGGGCAGGCTGATTGCTCAGAGTCGTCGGGGTGCTCTGGGGCCCCTCTCGTCCCACCAAAGAAGCGCAGAGAAAGAGAGGTCATTGACAAGGGAGAGGGAAGACTCTGGGCCTGTCCTCTCCGGGAGACAGGCCTCTGCAGGCCTGGCCGGGAGCCCAGGCCGAAGCCCGCAGGTCACCGGTGGGAAAGGCCGCGGTTCCCCTGACATAAGGTGGAGGTGACGGCGATGGGAGACAGCATGTCTGTGACCATGGCCGTGGGAGAGACCTGCAGGGCAACGCCGGCCGGCCCTAGGTAGGCCCCCGCTTGAGGAGGCCTCGGGGACTTTGGTGGGCAAGGAAACCCCTCTTCAGACGGGTCTGGCAGCCTGGCCCGACCCAGACCCTTGGCCTGGGTCAGGTGAGCCATGGCATGGAGAGGGGGCTCTCCCAGCAGCCCCAGATCTGGCCCAGGGGTCCCTTCCCCCACAGCCCCTTCGGCAAGGGGCCCTGCCCCCTCCCCCTGCCTTAGAACTCAGCCCTCTGCCCCCCAGCAAGTGTGAGGAAGGAACGATTCCTACCCAACAGTGGCCCCTAGCGGTGGAAGTTTTGGCTCTGACTTTGGGCAACGGAGCCGCTCTCTTGTTCCTGGAGCTTCTTCTGTCTCTTGGCTTTTCACCAGACAGACAGGAGGGAACAACTGTCCAGGACAGCACAGCAGAGCTTCTCTCCCAGCCCAGTCCCCACCCAGCAGGCTCCACCCACGTCGGCCACCCCTTCCGTCGCGTCCCCGCGGCCTCCTGGTGGCATTCGGTGTATACGTTTTGGAACCCCAGCTTCCCCCAGCGCTGGAGGTTTTCCTGGCAGTGGACGCGCTGCCCGAAGTGCATCGGGTGGGTTTCGGCAGGATGCCTATTGGCCGCATCTGTCCCGGCACTGCCACTGGGGACAACTCCCGAGCGCAGAAAACGCCTCCCCGCCCCCGCCCCCCCAATCCATCACAACTGTCTTCCCTCTCCCGGGCTTGGGCACCTCGCGCCAGGGGCCCACCGTCTCCAGGGCAACCAGGAGGGGCGGGGTCGGGGGCGAGCCTGCCGGGGGCGGGGTGAGTGGCGCCTGCGCGCCAGGGCGGCGGTGGGCGTGGCCGGCCCAGCGGGCCGGGGCGCCTGCGCTTTGGTCCCGGCTTTGCGGGCGTCAGAGAGCGGTCTACGGCGGCGCGGGAGGCCTGGCGCTTGCACCCTCCCCCTCCCCCACCCCTCCCCCGGGCGCCGTCTGGGCGCCCCGAAAGGAGGGGCTGAGGAGGGAGGCAGCGGATGGAGCGAGAGGGGGCTTCGATCCCACACGGCTGTTGGATGCGGCTCTCCCGCCGGCAGGTGTCGGCACTTTTGCTTCCCTCCGCGGTGAGGACCGTGCTCTCCTCCCTCTCAGCAGACCTGGGCCGGTCCAAGGAGCCTGAGCGCAGGTGGTGCACCTGCGCTGGGGCTCAGGTCCCAGCTGGCACGGGGCCTGTCCAGAGACATGCGGAAGCCTGTCTCCTGAGCATGCACGCACCCAGTGCCAGGCTCAGCCGCAGCCAAAGTGACAGAAGAAGAGGCCTGTGTAGGGAGGCCCCCGTGCAACCGAATCCCCCCTCCCCCCCGTGCAAGAGCACGGATTCCCAAGTAGAGCCCACTGGCAGGGCACTGAGGCCCGGAGCCACCTGCCGTCAGCAGCGTAGTCCTGGGTGTCCCCGCAGCCCTCAGGAGCACCAGGGCCTGGGGCTGGATCGACCGGGCAGCTGCGCCTCGGCGAGAAGGGCTATCTGCTTCGGTTTGGAAATCTGGACAGTATCCCTGCGGCATTGCCCGCTATGCTAGCTTGGAACGGCAATCAGTAGGAAAACCACCTGGTTGCGTGGCGTGCTCTGGCAGAGGGAAATGTGCTTAAGATGACGGGTTCTCACTTTTTTCCCCCCCGAAAACGGATGGTTACGACTCGAGTCAAGGCCCAAACAAGCCATACGTCCGCTTTGGACGGTCACGATGGCCGCTTAGACTATACCCGGTCCATGGGACACCTGGACCTGTAAGCCCACTTGACCGCAGTGCCTGCCTCAAGTGAGCAGAAATGATTTCCACGCAAGTGTCTCACCACCCAATAGGTAAGCAGTTTCGTCTTGCGTCCCCCGGCCCCAGAGCCGAGAGAAATGCCGGTTCGTTCGTACGGTCCCAAAAAGGTGGGCGAGAGGAGAAAGGGCAGGCTGATTGCTCAGAGTCGTCGGGGTGCTCTGGGGCCCCTCTCGTCCCACCAAAGAAGCGCAGAGAAAGAGAGGTCATTGACAAGGGAGAGGGAAGACTCTGGGCCTGTCCTCTCCGGGAGACAGGCCTCTGCAGGCCTGGCCGGGAGCCCAGGCCGAAGCCCGCAGGTCACCGGTGGGAAAGGCCGCGGTTCCCCTGACATAAGGTGGAGGTGACGGCGATGGGAGACAGCATGTCTGTGACCATGGCCGTGGGAGAGACCTGCAGGGCAACGCCGGCCGGCCCTAGGTAGGCCCCCCGCTTGAGGAGGCCTCGGGGACTTTGGTGGGCAAGGAAAACCCCTCTTCAGACGGGTCTGGCAGCCTGGCCCGACCCAGACCCTTGGCCTGGGTCAGGTGAGCCATGGCATGGAGAGGGGGCTCTCCCAGCAGCCCCAGATCTGGCCCAGGGGTCCCTTCCCCCACAGCCCCTTCGGCAAGGGGCCCTGCCCCTCCCCCTGCCTTAGAACTCAGCCCTCTGCCCCCCAGCAAGTGTGAGGAAGGAACGGATTCCTACCCAACAGTGGCCCCTAGCGGTGGAAGTTTTGGCTCTGACTTTGGGCAACGGAGCCGCTCTCTTGTTCCTGGAGCTTCTTCTGTCTCTTGGCTTTTCACCAGACAGACAGGAGGGAACAACTGTCCAGGACAGCACAGCAGAGCTTCTCTCCCAGCCCAGTCCCCACCCAGCAGGCTCCACCCACGTCGGCCACCCCTTCCGTCGCGTCCCCGCGGCCTCCTGGTGGCATTCGGTGTATACGTTTTGGAACCCCAGCTTCCCCCAGCGCTGGAGGTTTTCCTGGCAGTGGACGCGCTGCCCGAAGTGCATCGGGTGGGTTTCGGCAGGATGCCTATTGGCCGCATCTGTCCCGGCACTGCCACTGGGGACAACTCCCGAGCGCAGAAAAACGCCTCCCCGCCCCCGCCCCCCCAATCCATCACAACTGTCTTCCCTCTCCCGGGCTTGGGCACCTCGCGCCAGGGGCCACCGTCTCCAGGGCAACCAGGAGGGGCGGGGTCGGGGCGAGCCTGCCGGGGGCGGGGTGAGTGGCGCCTGCGCGCCAGGGCGGCGGTGGGCGTGGCCGGCCCAGCGGGCCGGGGCGCCTGCGCTTTGGTCCCGGCTTTGCGGGCGTCAGAGAGCGGTCTACGGCGGCGCGGGAGGCCTGGCGCTTGCCCCTCCCCCTCCCCCACCCCTCCCCCGGGCGCCGTCTGGGCGCCCCGAAAGGAGGGGCTGAGGAGGGAGGCAGCGGATGGAGCGAGAGGGGGCTTCGATCCCACACGGCTGTTGGATGCGGCTCTCCCGCCGGCAGGTGTCGGCACTTTTGCTTCCCTCCGCGGTGAGGACCGTGCTCTCCTCCCTCTCAGCAGACCTGGGCCGGTCCAAGGAGCCTGAGCGCAGGTGGTGCACCTGCGCTGGGGCTCAGGTCCCAGCTGGCACGGGGCCTGTCCAGAGACATGCGGAAGCCTGTCTCCTGAGCATGCACGCACCCAGTGCCAGGCTCAGCCGCAGCCAAAGTGACAGAAGAAGAGGCCTGTGTAGGGAGGCCCCCGTGCAACCGAATCCCCCCTCCCCCCCGTGCAAGAGCACGGATTCCCAAGTAGAGCCCACTGGCAGGGCACTGAGGCCCGGAGCCACCTGCCGTCAGCAGCGTAGTCCTGGGTGTCCCCGCAGCCCTCAGGAGCACCAGGGCCTGGGGCTGGATCGACCGGGGCAGCTGCGCCTCGGCGAGAAGGGCTATCTGCTTCGGTTTGGAAATCTGGACAGTATCCCTGCGGCATTGCCCGCTATGCTAGCTTGGAACGGCAA
>NW_026688582.1:0-33999 GCF_030445035.2 Dasypus novemcinctus
TCTGCTCCCTTGAGGCTCACTGCGGTCAATTGGGCTTACAGGTCCGTGTGTTCCGTGTACATTCCGGGACATTGTAAGCAGGCATCGCGACCGTCCAAAGCAGTTGCATGGGTTGTTTGGCATTGACTCGAGCCACAGCCCCCAGGGTTTGAAACACACACACAAAAGGAAGAACTCATCCTCTGAAGTAGCTTTTGCTCTGCCAGAGCACGCCACGCAGCCAGGCGATTTTCTATTGGTTGTCGTGCCAAGCTACCATAGCAGAGCCATTCCACAGGTATACTGTGCAGAGATCCAAACGAAAGCAGAGAGCCCCTGTCGCCGAGGCGCAGCTGCCTAGTCGATAAAGCCCCAGGCACTGGTGCTCCTGAGGGCTGAGGGGACAGCCAGGTCTACGCCGGTGCAGGAGGCCCTGGGCCTCAGTGCCCCTGCCAGTGGGCCCTACTTGAGTATACTGTGCTCTTGCAAGGGGTGGAGTCCGGTCTCAGGTGGGACCTCCCTCCACAGGCCTCTCCTGTCCCTTTGGCTGAAGCTGAGCCCGGGCACTGGGGGTTGGTGCCTGCGCAGGAGCCTTGAATCTCTGGACAGGCCCCGTGCCAGCTGGGACCTGAGCCCCAGCCCAGCTGCAAGCCTACGCTCAAGTTCCTTGGCCTTGCCCAGGTCAGCTGAGAGGGGAGGAGAAGGTGGTCGTCAGCACAGCGGGAAGCAATAGTGCCGACACCTGGCAGCGGGAGAAGCGCCTCCAACAGCCCTGTGGGATCTAAGCCCCCTCTGGCTCCAGCCGCCGCCCCAGCCAGGCCTGTCCCCATGCCCCCCCCGCCCCGCCCCGCCCCGGCCGAGCCAGGCCAAGGCAAAGGCGCCCAAGCCCGCCGAGCAGGCCACGCCCCCTGCCGCCCCCGCCCCCAGGCGCCCGGCCCCCCGCCCCCGGCAGACTCGCCCCGCCCACGCCCCGCCTCCGTTGCTCTGGAGACCGTGGCTGCCGGCGGGGAGGGGCCTAAGGCCTGGAGGTGTAAGACAGTGGTGATGAGGGGGAGAATTCGCCACTCGGGAGTTGTCCCCAGTGGTAGTGGCGGGACACGTGCGGCCACTAGACATCCTGCCGAAACCCCACCCAAGGCACTTCCCCGGAGCCTGTCGACGGCCAGGGAAAACTCACCCCCGCCGGGCTTAGGGGTTCGCGGGGTATCCCAAATGGACACATCGAGTGCCCGCAAGAGGCCACGGGAAGGAAAGGGGGTCGCTGGCCTGCTAGGACCCTGCTGGGTGGGGGCTGTGCTGGAAGAGAAACCTCTGCTATGGTGTCGGTGGACTGTTGTTTTCTCCTCTAAGTCTGATGGAAAGAAGAGACAGAGGAAGGAAGCTCAGGAACAAGCAAGCGGCTCCGGTGTCGGAAACTCAGAGCCCAAACGACCACCGCTAGGGGCCGCTGTTGGGGAAAGAATGGTTCCTTCCTGGGTTCCAAGGCAGGGGGAGGGGCAGGGCCCCTTGCAGAGGGGGCTGTGGGGGAGGGGACCCCTGAGCCAGACCTGGGACTGGGCTGAGACCCTCTCTCCATCCGAGAGCGAGAGCTCACCTGGTCCAGGCCAAGAGTCTGCGTTGGGCCAGGCTGCCCCGGTCGGTCCCTTCGGAAGAGGGGGCTTCCCTCGCCAACCAAAGTCCCCGAGGCCTCGTCAAGCGGGGGCCTACCTAGGGCCGGCGTTGCCCTGCAGGTGTCTCCCACGCCGATGATCACAGACGTGCTGACTCCCACGGCCGTCACCTCCACCGTTTTGGGACCGGAAAACCTGGCCTTTCCCACAGGTGGCCTGAGGGCTTCTGCCTTGGCTGCCTGCCAGGCCCGGAGAGGCCTGTCTCTCAGAGAGGAGAGGCTCAGAGTCTTCCCCTTCCTCGTCAGGGTCCACTCTTGCTCTGTGTTTCTTCTCTGGGATGAGAGGGGCGGGCCCCTGAGCACCCGGGCGACTCTCAGACATGAGCGTGCCCTTTCTCCTCTCGCCCGACTTTGTGGTACCGTACGAATGAGCATTGATCTCTTCTCCGGATTCGGAGGACCCAAAACGAAGCTGCTTAGCTGTTGGGTTGGGAGGCTTTTCAGGGGAAAGCATTTCTGCTCCTTGAGGCTCACTGCGGTCAATTGGGGCTTACAGGTCCGTGTGTTCCGTGTACATTCCGGGACATTGTAAGGCAGGCATCGCGACCGTCCAAAGCAGTTGCATGGGTTGTTTTGGCATTGACTCGAGCCACAGCCCCCAGGTTTGAAACACACACACAAAAGGAAGAACTCATCATCTGAAGTAGCTTTTGCTCTGCCAGAGCACGCCACGCAGCCAGGCGATTTTCCTATTGGTTGTCGTGCCAAGCTACCATAGCAGGCCATTCCACAGGTATACTGTGCAGAGTTCCAAACGAAAGCAGAGAGCCCCTGTCGCCGAGGCGCAGCTGCCTAGTCGATAAAGCCCCAGGCACTGGTGCTCCTGAGGGCTGCGGGGACAGCCAGGTCTACGCCGGTGGCAGGAGGCTCTGGGCCTCAGTGCCCTGCCAGTGGGCCCTACTTGAGTATACTGTGCTCTTGCAAGGGGTGGAGTCGGTCTCAGGTGGGACCTCCCTCCACAGGCCTCTCCTGTCCCTTTGGCTGAAGCTGAGCCCGGCACTGGGGGTTGGTGCCTGCGCAGGAGCCTTGAATCTCTGGACAGGCCCCGTGCCAGCTGGGACCTGAGCCCCAGCCCAGCTGCAAGCCCTACGCTCAAGTTCCTTGGCCTTGCCCAGGTCAGCTAAGAGGGAGGAGAAGGTGGTCGTCAGCACAGCGGGAAGCAATAGTGCCGACACCTGGCAGCGGGAGAAGCGCCTCCAACAGCCCTGTGGGATCTAAGCCCCCTCTGGCTCCAGCCGCCGCCCCAGCCAGGCCTGTCCCCACGCCCCCCCGCCCCGCCCCGCCCCGGCCGAGCCAGGAACAAGGCAAAGGCGCCCAAGCCCGCCGAGCAGGCCACGCCCCCTGCCGCCCCCCGCCCCCAGGCGCCCGGCCCCCGGCCCCCGGCAGACTCGCCCCGCCCACACGCCCCGCCCTCCGTTGCTCTGGAGACCGTGGCTGCCGGCGGGAGGGGCCTAAGGCCTGGAGGTGTAAGACAGTGGTGATGAGGGGGGAGAATTCGCCACTCGGGAGTTGTCCCCAGTGGTAGTGGCGGGACACGTGCGGCCACTAGACATCCTGCCGAAACCCACCCAAGGCACTTCCCGGAGCCTGTCGACGGCCAGGAAAACTCACCCGCCGGGCTTAGGGGTTCGCGGGGTTCCCAAATGGACACATCCAGTGCCCGCAAGAGGCCACGGGAAGGAAAGGGGTCGCTGGCCTGCTAGGACCCTGCTGGGTGGGGGCTGTGCTGGAAGAGAACCTCTGCTATGGTGTCGTGGACTGTTGTTTTCTCCTCTAAGTCTGATGGAAAGAAGAGACAGAGGAAGGAAGCTCCAGGAACAAGCAAGCGGCTCCGGTGCGGAAACTCAGAGCCCAAACGACCACCGCTAGGGGCCGCTGTTGGGAAAGAATGGTTCCTTCCTGGGTTCCAAGGCAGGGGGAGGGGCAGGGCCCCTTGCAGAGGGGGCTGTGGGGGAGGGGAACCCCTGAGCCAGACCTGGGACTGGGCTGAGACCCTCTCTCCATCCGAGAGCGAGAGCTCACCTGGTCCAGGCCAAGAGTCTGCGTTGGGCCAGGCTGCCCCGGTCCGGTCCCTCGGAAGAGGGGGCTTCCTCGCCAACCAAAGTCCCCGAGGGCCTCGTCAAGCGGGGGCCTACCTAGGGCCGGCGTTGCCCTGCAGGTGTCTCCCACGCCGATGGTCCACAGACGTGCTGACTCCCCACGGCCGTCACCTCCACCCTTTGGGGACCGGAAAACCTGGCCTTTCCCACAGGTGGCCTGAGGGCTTCTGCCTTGGCTGCCTGCCAGGCCCGGAGAGGCCTGTCTCTCAGAGAGGAGAGGCTCAGAGTCTTCCCCTTCCTCGTCAGGGTCCACTCTTGCTCTGTGTTTCTTCTCTGGGATGAGAGGGGCGGGCCCCTGAGCACCCGGGCGGACTCTCAGACATGAGCGTGCCCTTTCTCCTCTCGCCCGACTTTGTGGTACCGTACGAATGAGCATTGATCTCTTCTCCGGATTCGGAGGACCCAAAACGAAGCTGCTTAGCTGTTGGGTTGGGAGGCTTTTCAGGGGAAAGCATTTCTGCTCCCTTGAGGCTCACTGCGGTCAATTGGGCTTACAGGTCCGTGTGTTCCGTGTACATTCCGGGACATTGTAAGCAGGCATCGCGACCGTCCAAAGCAGTTGCATGGGTTGTTTGGCATTGACTCGAGCCACAGCCCCCAGGGTTTGAAACACACACACAAAAGGAAGAACTCATCATCTGAAGTAGCTTTTGCTCTGCCAGAGCACGCCACGCAGCCAGGCGATTTTCCTATTGGTTGTCGTGCCAAGCTACCATAGCAGGCCATTCCACAGGTATACTGTGCAGAGTTCCAAACGAAAGCAGAGAGCCCCTGTCGCCGAGGCGCAGCTGCCTAGTCGATAAAGCCCCAGGCACTGGTGCTCCTGAGGGCTGCGGGGACAGCCAGGTCTACGCCGGTGGCAGGAGCTCTGGGCCTCAGTGCCCTGCCAGTGGGCCCTACTTGAGTATACTGTGCTCTTGCAAGGGGGTGGAGTCGGTCTCAGGTGGGACCTCCCTCCACAGGCCTCTCCTGTCCCTTTGGCTGAAGCTGAGCCCGGCACTGGGGTTGGTGCCTGCGCAGGAGCCTTGAATCTCTGGACAGGCCCCGTGCCAGCTGGGACCTGAGCCCCAGCCCAGCTGCAAGCCCTACGCTCAAGTTCCTTGGCCTTGCCCAGGTCAGCTAAGAGGGAGGAGAAGGTGGTCGTCAGCACAGCGGGAAGCAATAGTGCCGACACCTGGCAGCGGGAGAAGCGCCTCCAACAGCCCTGTGGGATCTAAGCCCCCTCTGGCTCCAGCCGCCGCCCCAGCCAGGCCTGTCCCCACGCCCCCCGCCCCGCCCCGCCCCGCCCCGGCCGAGCCAGGACCAAGGCAAAGGCGCCCAAGCCCGCCGAGCAGGCCACGCCCCCTGCCCGCCCCCCCGCCCCCAGGCGCCCGGCCCCCGGCCCCCGGCAGACTCGCCCCGCCCACGCCCCGCCTTCCGTTGCTCTTGGAGACCGTGGCTGCCGGCGGGAGGGGCCTAAGGCCTGGAGGTGTAAGACAGTGGTGATGAGGGGGAGAATTCGCCACTCGGGAGTTGTCCCCAGTGGTAGTGGCGGGACACGTGCGGCCACTAGACATCCTGCCGAAACCCACCCAAGGCACTTCCCGGAGCCTGTCGACGGCCAGGGAAAACTCACCCGCCGGGCTTAGGGGTTCGCGGGGTTCCCAAATGGACACATCCAGTGCCCGCAAGAGGCCACGGGAAGGAAAGGGGTCGCTGGCCTGCTAGGACCCTGCTGGGTGGGGGCTGTGCTGGAAGAGAACCTCTGCTATGGTGTCGTGGACTGTTGTTTTCTCCTCTAAGTCTGATGGAAAGAAGAGACAGAGGAAGGAAGCTCCAGGAACAAGCAAGCGGCTCCGGTGCGGAAACTCAGAGCCCAAACGACCACCGCTAGGGGCCGCTGTTGGGAAAGAATGGGTCCTTCCTGGGTTCCAAGGCAGGGGGAGGGGCAGGGCCCCTTGCAGAGGGGGCTGTGGGGGAGGGGACCCCTGAGCCAGACCTGGGACTGGGCTGAGACCCTCTCTCCATCCGAGAGCGAGAGCCTCACCTGGTCCAGGCCAAGAGTCTGCGTTGGGCCAGGCTGCCCCCGGTCGGTTCCCTCGGAAGAGGGGGCTTCCTCGCCAACCAAAGTCCCCCGAGGCCTCGTCAAGCGGGGGCCTACCTAGGGCCGGCGTTGCCCTGCAGGTGTCTCCCACGCCGATGGTCACAGACGTGCTGACTCCCACGGCCGTCACCTCCACCCTTTGGGGGACCGGAAAACCTGGCCTTTCCCACAGGTGGCCTGAGGGCTTCTGCCTTGGCTGCCTGCCAGGCCCGGAGAGGCCTGTCTCTCAGAGAGGAGAGCTCAGAGTCTTCGCCTTCCTCGTCAGTGTCCACTCTTGCTCTGTGTTTCTTCTCTGCGATGAGAGGGGCGGGCCCCTGAGCACCCGGGCGACTCTCAGACATGAGCGTGCCCTTTCCTCCAATCGCCCGACTTTGTGGTACCTTAAGAATGAACATTGACCTCTTCTCCGGGTTCGGGGGACCCAAAACGAAGCTGCTTACCTGTTGGGTCGGGAGGCTCTTCAGGGGAAAGCATTTCTGCTCCCTTGAGGCTCACTGCGGTCAATTGGGCTTACAGGTCCGTGTGTTCCGTGTACATTCCGGGACATTGTAAGCAGGCATCGCGACCGTCCAAAGCAGTTGCATGGGTTGTTTTGGCATTGACTCGAGCCACAGCCCCCAGGGTTTGAAACACACACACAAAAGGAAGAACTCATCCTCTGAAGTAGCTTTTGCTCTGCCAGAGCACGCCACGCAGCCAGGCGATTTTCCTATTGGTTGTCGTGCCAAGCTACCATAGCAGGCCATTCCACAGGTATACTGTGCAGAGATCCAAACGAAAGCAGAGAGCCCCTGTCGCCGAGGCGCAGCTGCCTAGTCGATAAAGCCCCAGGCACTGGTGCTCCTGAGGGCTGAGGGGACAGCCAGGTCTACGCCGGTGGCAGGAGGCCCTGGGCCTCAGTGCCCTGCCAGTGGGCCCCTACTTGAGTATACTGTGCTCTTGCAAGGGGTGGAGTCGGTCTCAGGTGGGACCTCCCTCCACAGGCCTCTCCTGTCCCTTTGGCTGAAGCTGAGCCCGGCACTGGGGTTGGTGCCTGCGCAGGAGCCTTGCAATCTCTGGACAGGCCCCGTGCCAGCTGGGACCTGAGCCCCAGCCCAGCTGCAAGCCCTACGCTCAAGTTCCTTGGCCTTGCCCAGGTCAGCTGAGAGGGAGGAGAAGGTGGTCGTCAGCACAGCGGGAAGCAATAGTGCCGACACCTGGCAGCGGGAGAAGCGCCTCCAACAGCCCTGTGGGATCTAAGCCCCCTCTGGCTCCAGCCCGCCGCCCCAGCCAGGCCTGTCCCCACGCCCCCCCGCCCCGCCCCGCCCCGGCCGAGCCAGGCCAAGGCAAAGGCGCCCAAGCCCGCCGAGCAGGCCACGCCCCCCTGCCGCCCCCCGCCCCCAGGCGCCCCGGCCCCCCGCCCCCGGCAGACTCGCCCCGCCCACGCCCCGCCTCCGTTGCTCTGGAGACCGTGGCTGCCGGCGGGAGGGGGCCTAAGGCCTGGAGGGTGTAAGACAGTGGTGATGAGGGGGAGAATTCGCCACTCGGGAGTTGTCCCCAGTGGTAGTGGCGGGACACGTGCGGCCACTAGACATCCTGCCGAAACCCACCCAAGGCACTTCCCGGAGCCTGTCGACGGCCAGGAAAACTCACCCGCCGGGCTTAGGGGTTCGCGGGGTTCCCAAATGGACACATCCAGTGCCCCGCAAGAGGCCACGGGAAGGAAAGGGGTCGCTGGCCTGCTAGGACCCTGCTGGGTGGGGGCTGTGCTGGAAGAGAACCTCTGCTATGGTGTCGTGGACTGTTGTTTTCTCCTCTAAGTCTGATGGAAAGAAGAGACAGAGGAAGGAAGCTCCAGGAACAAGCAAGCGGCTCCGTGTGCGGAAACTCAGAGCCCAACGACCACCGCTAGGGGCCGCTGTTGGGAAAGAATGGTTCCTTCCTGGGTTCCAAGGCAGGGGGAGGGGCAGGGCCCCTTGCAGAGGGGGGCTGTGGGGGAGGGGACCCCTGAGCCAGACCTGGGACTGGGCTGAGACCCTCTCTCCATCCGAGAGCGAGAGCTCACCTGGTCCAGGCCAAGAGTCTGCGTTGGGCCAGGCTGCCCCGGTCGGTCCCTCGGAAGAGGGGGCTTCCTCGCCAACCAAAGTCCCCGAGGCCTCGTCAAGCGGGGGCCTACCTAGGGCCGGCGTTGCCCTGCAGGTGTCTCCCACGCCGATGGTCACAGACGTGCTGACTCCCACGGCCGTCACCTCCACCGTTTTGGGACCGGAAAACCTGGCCTTTCCCACAGGGTGGCCTGAGGGCTTCTGCCTTGGCTGCCTGCCAGGCCCGGAGAGGCCTGTCTCTCAGAGAGGAGAGGCTCAGAGTCTTCCCCTTCCTCGTCAGGGTCCACTCTTGCTCTGTGTTTCTTCTCTGGGATGAGAGGGGCGGGCCCCTGAGCACCCGGGCGACTCTCAGACATGAGCGTGCCCTTTCTCCTCTCGCCCGACTTTGTGGTACCGTACGAATGAGCATTGATCTCTTCTCCGGATTCGGAGGACCCAAAACAAAGCTGCTTAGCTGTTGGGTTGGGAGGCTTTTCAGGGGAAAGCATTTCTGCTCCCTTGAGGCTCACTGCGGTCAATTGGGCTTACAGGTCCGTGTGTTCCGTGTACATTCCGGGACATTGTAAGCAGGCATCGCGACCGTCCAAAGCAGTTGCATGGGTTGTTTTGGCATTGACTCGAGCCACAGCCCCCAGGGTTTGAAACACACACACAAAAGGAAGAACTCATCATCTGAAGTAGCTTTTGCTCTGCCAGAGCACGCCACGCAGCCAGGCGATTTTCCTATTGGTTGTCGTGCCAAGCTACCATAGCAGGCCATTCCACAGGTATACTGTGCAGAGTTCCAAACGAAAGCAGAGAGCCCCTGTCGCCGAGGCGCAGCTGCCTAGTCGATAAAGCCCCAGGCACTGGTGCTCCTGAGGGCTGCGGGGACAGCCAGGTCTACGCCGGTGGCAGGAGGCTCTGGGCCTCAGTGCCCTGCCAGTGGGCCCTACTTGAGTATACTGTGCTCTTGCAAGGGGTGGAGTCGGTCTCAGGTGGGACCTCCCTCCACAGGCCTCTCCTGTCCCTTTGGCTGAAGCTGAGGCCCGGCACTGGGGGTTGGTGCCTGCGCAGGAGCCTTGAATCTCTGGACAGGCCCCGTGCCAGCCTGGGACCTGAGCCCCAGCCCAGCTGCAAGCCCTACGCTCAAGTTCCTTGGCCTTGCCCAGGTCAGCTAAGAGGGAGGAGAAGGTGGTCGTCAGCACAGCGGGAAGCAATAGTGCCTGACACCCTGGCAGCGGGAGAAGCGCCTCCAACAGCCCTGTGGGATCTAAGCCCCCTCTGGCTCCAGCCGCCGCCCCAGCCAGGCCTGTCCCCACGCCCCCCCCGCCCCGCCCGCGCCCCGGCCGAGCCAGGACCAAGGCAAAGGCGCCCAAGCCCGCCGAGCAGGCCACGCCCCCTGCCGCCCCCGCCCCCAGGCGCCCGGCCCCCGGCCCCCGGCAGACTCGCCCCGCCCACGCCCCGCCTCCGTTGCTCTGGAGACCGTGGCTGCCGGCGGGAGGGGCCTAAGGCCTGGAGGTGTAAGACAGTGGTGATGAGGGGGGAGAATTCGCCACTCGGGAGTTGTCCCCAGTGGTAGTGGCGGGACACGTGCGGCCACTAGACATCCTGCCGAAACCCACCCAAGGCACTTCCCGGAGCCTGTCGACGGCCAGGAAAACTCACCCGCCGGGCTTAGGGGTTCGCGGGGTTCCCAAATGGACACATCCAGTGCCCGCAAGAGGCCCACGGGAAGGAAAGGGGGTCGCTGGCCTGCTAGGACCCTGCTGGGTGGGGGCTGTGCTGGAAGAGAACCTCTGCTATGGTGTCGTGGACTGTTGTTTTCTCCTCTAAGTCTGATGGAAAGAAGAGACAGAGGAAGGAAGCTCCAGGAACAAGCAAGCGGCTCCGGTGCGGAAACTCAGAGCCCAAACGACCACCGCTAGGGGCCGCTGTTGGGAAAGAATGGTTCCTTCCTGGGTTCCAAGGCAGGGGGAGGGGCAGGGCCCCTTGCAGAGGGGGCTGTGGGGGAGGGGACCCCTGAGCCAGACCTGGGACTGGGCTGAGACCCTCTCTCCATCCGAGAGCGAGAGCTCACCTGGTCCAGGCCAAGAGTCTGCGTTGGGCCAGGCTGCCCCGGTCGGTCCCTTCGGAAGAGGGGGGCTTCCTCGCCAACCAAAGTCCCCGAGGCCTCGTCAAGCGGGGGCCTAACTAAGGGCCGGCGTTGCCCTGCAGGTGTCTCCCACGCCGATGGTCACAGACGTGCTGACTCCCACGGCCGTCACCTCCACCCTTTGGGGACCGGAAAACCTGGCCTTTCCCACAGGTGGCCTGAGGGCTTCTGCCTTGGCTGCCTGCCAGGCCCGGAGAGGCCTGTCTCTCAGAGAGGAGAGGCTCAGAGTCTTCCCCTTCCTCGTCAGTGTCCACTCTTGCTCTGTGTTTCTTCTCTGCGATGAGAGGGGCGGGCCCCTGAGCACCCGGGCGACTCTCAGACATGAGCGTGCCCTTTCTCCAATCGCCCGACTTTGTGGTACCTTAAGAATGAACATTGACCTCTTCTCCGGGTTCGGGGGACCCAAAACGAAGCTGCTTACCTGTTGGGTCGGGAGGCTCTTCAGGGGAAAGCATTTCTGCTCCCTTGAGGCTCACTGCGGTCAATTGGGCTTACAGGTCCGTGTGTTCCGTGTACATTCCGGGACATTGTAAGCAGGCATCGCGACCGTCCAAAGCAGTTGCATGGGTTGTTTTGGCATTGACTCGAGCCACAGCCCCCAGGGTTTGAAACACACACACAAAAGGAAGAACTCATCCTCTGAAGTAGCTTTTGCTCTGCCAGAGCACGCCACGCAGCCAGGCGATTTTCCTATTGGTTGTCGTGCCAAGCTACCATAGCAGGCCATTCCACAGGTATACTGTGCAGAGATCCAAACGAAAGCAGAGAGCCCCTGTCGCCGAGGCGCAGCTGCCTAGTCGATAAAGCCCCAGGCACTGGTGCTCCTGAGGGCTGAGGGGACAGCCAGGTCTACGCCGGTGGCAGGAGGCCCTGGGCCTCAGTGCCCTGCCAGTGGGCCCTACTTGAGTATACTGTGCTCTTGCAAGGGGTGGAGTCGGTCTCAGGTGGGACCTCCCTCCACAGGCCTCTCCTGTCCCTTTGGCTGAAGCTGAGCCCGGCACTGTGGGGGTTGGTGCCTGCGCAGGAGCCTTGAATCTCTGGACAGGCCCCGTGCCAGCTGGGACCTGAGCCCCAGCCCAGCTGCAAGCCCTACGCTCAAGTTCCTTGGCCTTGCCCAGGTCAGCTGAGAGGGAGGAGAAGGTGGTCGTCAGCACAGCGGGAAGCAATAGTGCCGACACCTGGCAGCGGGAGAAGCGCCTCCAACAGCCCTGTGGGATCTAAGCCCCCTCTGGCTCCAGCCGCCGCCCCAGCCAGGCCTGTCCCCACGCCCCCCCGCCCCGCCCCGCCCCGGCCGAGCCAGGCCAAGGCAAAGGCGCCCAAGCCCGCCGAGCAGGCCACGCCCCCTGCCGCCCCCGCCCCCAGGCGCCCGGCCCCCCGCCCCCGGCAGACTCGCCCCGCCCACGCCCCGCCTCCGTTGCTCTGGAGACCGTGGCTGCCGGCGGGAGGGGCCTAAGGCCTGGAGGTGTAAGACAGTGGTGATGAGGGGGAGAATTCGCCACTCGGGAGTTGTCCCCAGTGGTAGTGGCGGGACACGTGCGGCCACTAGACATCCTGCCGAAACCCACCCAAGGCACTTCCCGGAGCCTGTCGACGGCCAGGAAAACTCACCCGCCGGGCTTAGGGGTTCGCGGGGTTCCCAAATGGACACATCCAGTGCCCGCAAGAGGCCACGGGAAGGAAAGGGGTCGCTGGCCTGCTAGGACCCTGCTGGGTGGGGGCTGTGCTGGAAGAGAACCTCTGCTATGGTGTCGTGGACTGTTGTTTTCTCCTCTAAGTCTGATGGAAAGAAGAGACAGAGGAAGGAAGCTCCAGGAACAAGCAAGCGGCTCCGGTGCGGAAACTCAGAGCCCAAACGACCACCGCTAGGGGCCGCTGTTGGGAAAGAATGGTTCCTTCCTGGGTTCCAAGGCAGGGGGAGGGGCAGGGCCCCTTGCAGAGGGGGCTGTGGGGGAGGGGACCCCTGAGCCAGACCTGGGACTGGGCTGAGACCCTCTCTCCATCCGAGAGCGAGAGCTCACCTGGTCCAGGCCAAGAGTCTGCGTTGGGCCAGGCTGCCCCGGTCGGTCCCTCGGAAGAGGGGGCTTCCTCGCCAACCAAAGTCCCCGAGGCCTCGTCAAGCGGGGGCCTACCTAGGGCCGGCGTTGCCCTGCAGGTGTCTCCCACGCCGATGGTCACAGACGTGCTGACTCCCACGGCCGTCACCTCCACCGTTTTGGGACCGGAAAACCTGGCCTTTCCCACAGGTGGCCTGAGGGCTTCTGCCTTGGCTGCCTGCCAGGCCCGGAGAGGCCTGTCTCTCAGAGAGGAGAGGCTCAGAGTCTTCCCCTTCCTCGTCAGGGTCCACTCTTGCTCTGTGTTTCTTCTCTGGGATGAGAGGGGCGGGCCCCTGAGCACCCGGGCGACTCTCAGACATGAGCGTGCCCTTTCTCCTCTCGCCCGACTTTGTGGTACCGTACGAATGAGCATTGATCTCTTCTCCGGATTCGGAGGACCCAAAACGAAGCTGCTTAGCTGTTGGGTTGGGAGGCTTTTCAGGGGAAAGCATTTCTGCTCCCTTGAGGCTCACTGCGGTCAATTGGGCTTACAGGTCCGTGTGTTCCGTGTACATTCCGGGACATTGTAAGCAGGCATCGCGACCGTCCAAAGCAGTTGCATGGGTTGTTTTGGCATTGACTCGAGCCACAGCCCCCAGGGTTTGAAACACACACACAAAAGGAAGAACTCATCATCTGAAGTAGCTTTTGCTCTGCCAGAGCACGCCACGCAGCCAGGCGATTTTCCTATTGGTTGTCGTGCCAAGCTACCATAGCAGGCCATTCCACAGGTATACTGTGCAGAGTTCCAAACGAAAGCAGAGAGCCCCTGTCGCCGAGGCGCAGCTGCCTAGTCGATAAAGCCCCAGGCACTGGTGCTCCTGAGGGCTGCGGGGACAGCCAGGTCTACGCCGGTGGCAGGAGGCTCTGGGCCTCAGTGCCCTGCCAGTGGGCCCTACTTGAGTATACTGTGCTCTTGCAAGGGGTGGAGTCGGTCTCAGGTGGGACCTCCCTCCACAGGCCTCTCCTGTCCCTTTGGCTGAAGCTGAGCCCGGCACTGGGGGTTGGTGCCTGCGCAGGAGCCTTGAATCTCTGGACAGGCCCCGTGCCAGCTGGGACCTGAGCCCCAGCCCAGCTGCAAGCCCTACGCTCAAGTTCCTTGGCCTTGCCCAGGTCAGCTAAGAGGGAGGAGAAGGTGGTCGTCAGCACAGCGGGAAGCAATAGTGCCGACACCTGGCAGCGGGAGAAGCGCCTCCAACAGCCCTGTGGGATCTAAGCCCCCTCTGGCTCCAGCCGCCGCCCCAGCCAGGCCTGTCCCCACGCCCCCCCGCCCCGCCCCGCCCCGGCCGAGCCAGGACCAAGGCAAAGGCGCCCAGGCCCGCCGAGCAGGCCACGCCCCCTGCCGCCCCCGCCCCCAGGCGCCCGGCCCCCGGCCCCCGGCAGACTCGCCCCGCCCACGCCCCGCCTCCGTTGCTCTGGAGACCGTGGCTGCCGGCGGGAGGGGCCTAAGGCCTGGAGGTGTAAGACAGTGGTGATGAGGGGGAGAATTCGCCACTCGGGAGTTGTCCCCAGTGGTAGTGGCGGGACACGTGCGGCCACTAGACATCCTGCCGAAACCCACCCAAGGCACTTCCCGGAGCCTGTCGACGGCCAGGAAAACTCACCCGCTGGGCTTAGGGGTTCGCGGGGTTCCCAAATGGACACATCCAGTGCCCGCAAGAGGCCACGGGAAGGAAAGGGGTCGCTGGCCTGCTAGGACCCTGCTGGGTGGGGGCTGTGCTGGAAGAGAACCTCTGCTATGGTGTCGTGGACTGTTGTTTTCTCCTCTAAGTCTGATGGAAAGAAGAGACAGAGGAAGGAAGCTCCAGGAACAAGCAAGCGGCTCCGGTGCGGAAACTCAGAGCCCAAACGACCACCGCTAGGGGCCGCTGTTGGGAAAGAATGGTTCCTTCCTGGGTTCCAAGGCAGGGGGAGGGGCAGGGCCCCTTGCAGAGGGGGCTGTGGGGGAGGGGACCCCTGAGCCAGACCTGGGACTGGGCTGAGACCCTCTCTCCATCCGAGAGCGAGAGCTCACCTGGTCCAGGCCAAGAGTCTGCGTTGGGCCAGGCTGCCCCGGTCGGTCCCTCGGAAGAGGGGGCTTCCTCGCCAACCAAAGTCCCCGAGGCCTCGTCAAGCGGGGGCCTACCTAGGGCCGGCGTTGCCCTGCAGGTGTCTCCCACGCCGATGGTCACAGACGTGCTGACTCCCACGGCCGTCACCTCCACCCTTTGGGGACCGGAAAACCTGGCCTTTCCCACAGGTGGCCTGAGGGCTTCTGCCTTGGCTGCCTGCCAGGCCCGGAGAGGCCTGTCTCTCAGAGAGGAGAGGCTCAGAGTCTTCCCCTTCCTCGTCAGTGTCCACTCTTGCTCTGTGTTTCTTCTCTGCGATGAGAGGGGCGGGCCCCTGAGCACCCGGGCGACTCTCAGACATGAGCGTGCCCTTTCTCCAATCGCCCGACTTTGTGGTACCTTAAGAATGAACATTGACCTCTTCTCCGGGTTCGGGGGACCCAAAACGAAGCTGCTTACCTGTTGGGTCGGGAGGCTCTTCAGGGGAAAGCATTTCTGCTCCCTTGAGGCTCACTGCGGTCAATTGGGCTTACAGGTCCGTGTGTTCCGTGTACATTCCGGGACATTGTAAGCAGGCATCGCGACCGTCCAAAGCAGTTGCATGGGTTGTTTTGGCATTGACTCGAGCCACAGCCCCCAGGGTTTGAAACACACACACAAAAGGAAGAACTCATCCTCTGAAGTAGCTTTTGCTCTGCCAGAGCACGCCACGCAGCCAGGCGATTTTCCTATTGGTTGTCGTGCCAAGCTACCATAGCAGGCCATTCCACAGGTATACTGTGCAGAGATCCAAACGAAAGCAGAGAGCCCCTGTCGCCGAGGCGCAGCTGCCTAGTCGATAAAGCCCCAGGCACTGGTGCTCCTGAGGGCTGAGGGGACAGCCAGGTCTACGCCGGTGGCAGGAGGCCCTGGGCCTCAGTGCCCTGCCAGTGGGCCCTACTTGAGTATACTGTGCTCTTGCAAGGGGTGGAGTCGGTCTCAGGTGGGACCTCCCTCCACAGGCCTCTCCTGTCCCTTTGGCTGAAGCTGAGCCCGGCACTGGGGGTTGGTGCCTGCGCAGGAGCCTTGAATCTCTGGACAGGCCCCGTGCCAGCTGGGACCTGAGCCCCAGCCCAGCTGCAAGCCCTACGCTCAAGTTCCTTGGCCTTGCCCAGGTCAGCTGAGAGGGAGGAGAAGGTGGTCGTCAGCACAGCGGGAAGCAATAGTGCCGACACCTGGCAGCGGGAGAAGCGCCTCCAACAGCCCTGTGGGATCTAAGCCCCCTCTGGCTCCAGCCGCCGCCCCAGCCAGGCCTGTCCCCACGCCCCCCCGCCCCGCCCCGCCCCGGCCGAGCCAGGCCAAGGCAAAGGCGCCCAAGCCCGCCGAGCAGGCCACGCCCCCTGCCGCCCCCGCCCCCAGGCGCCCGGCCCCCGCCCCCGGCAGACTCGCCCCGCCCACGCCCCACCTCCGTTGCTCTGGAGACCGTGGCTGCCGGCGGGAGGGGCCTAAGGCCTGGAGGTGTAAGACAGTGGTGATGAGGGGGAGAATTCGCCACTCGGGAGTTGTCCCCAGTGGTAGTGGCGGGACACGTGCGGCCACTAGACATCCTGCCGAAACCCACCCAAGGCACTTCCCGGAGCCTGTCGACGGCCAGGAAAACTCACCCGCCGGGCTTAGGGGTTCGCGGGGTTCCCAAATGGACACATCCAGTGCCCGCAAGAGGCCACGGGAAGGAAAGGGGTCGCTGGCCTGATAGGACCCTGCTGGGTGGGGGCTGTGCTGGAAGAGAACCTCTGCTATGGTGTCGTGGACTGTTGTTTTCTCCTCTAAGTCTGATGGAAAGAAGAGACAGAGGAAGGAAGCTCCAGGAACAAGCAAGCGGCTCCGGTGCGGAAACTCAGAGCCCAAACGACCACCGCTAGGGGCCGCTGTTGGGAAAGAATGGTTCCTTCCTGGGTTCCAAGGCAGGGGGAGGGGCAGGGCCCCTTGCAGAGGGGGCTGTGGGGGAGGGGACCCCTGAGCCAGACCTGGGACTGGGCTGAGACCCTCTCTCCATCCGAGAGCGAGAGCTCACCTGGTCCAGGCCAAGAGTCTGCGTTGGGCCAGGCTGCCCCGGTCGGTCCCTCGGAAGAGGGGGCTTCCTCGCCAACCAAAGTCCCCGAGGCCTCGTCAAGCGGGGGCCTACCTAGGGCCGGCGTTGCCCTGCAGGTGTCTCCCACGCCGATGGTCACAGACGTGCTGACTCCCACGGCCGTCACCTCCACCGTTTTGGGACCAGAAAACCTGGCCTTTCCCACAGGTGGCCTGAGGGCTTCTGCCTTGGCTGCCTGCCAGGCCCGGAGAGGCCTGTCTCTCAGAGAGGAGAGGCTCAGAGTCTTCCCCTTCCTCGTCAGGGTCCACTCTTGCTCTGTGTTTCTTCTCTGGGATGAGAGGGGCGGGCCCCTGAGCACCCGGGCGACTCTCAGACATGAGCGTGCCCTTTCTCCTCTCGCCCGACTTTGTGGTACCGTACGAATGAGCATTGATCTCTTCTCCGGATTCGGAGGACCCAAAACGAAGCTGCTTAGCTGTTGGGTTGGGAGGCTTTTCAGGGGAAAGCATTTCTGCTCCCTTGAGGCTCACTGCGGTCAATTGGGCTTACAGGTCCGTGTGTTCCGTGTACATTCCGGGACATTGTAAGCAGGCATCGCGACCGTCCAAAGCAGTTGCATGGGTTGTTTTGGCATTGACTCGAGCCACAGCCCCCAGGGTTTGAAACACACACACAAAAGGAAGAACTCATCATCTGAAGTAGCTTTTGCTCTGCCAGAGCACGCCACGCAGCCAGGCGATTTTCCTATTGGTTGTCGTGCCAAGCTACCATAGCAGGCCATTCCACAGGTATACTGTGCAGAGTTCCAAACGAAAGCAGAGAGCCCCTGTCGCCGAGGCGCAGCTGCCTAGTCGATAAAGCCCCAGGCACTGGTGCTCCTGAGGGCTGCGGGGACAGCCAGGTCTACGCCGGTGGCAGGAGGCTCTGGGCCTCAGTGCCCTGCCAGTGGGCCCTACTTGAGTATACTGTGCTCTTGCAAGGGGTGGAGTCGGTCTCAGGTGGGACCTCCCTCCACAGGCCTCTCCTGTCCCTTTGGCTGAAGCTGAGCCCGGCACTGGGGGTTGGTGCCTGCGCAGGAGCCTTGAATCTCTGGACAGGCCCCGTGCCAGCTGGGACCTGAGCCCCAGCCCAGCTGCAAGCCCTACGCTCAAGTTCCTTGGCCTTGCCCAGGTCAGCTAAGAGGGAGGAGAAGGTGGTCGTCAGCACAGCGGGAAGCAATAGTGCCGACACCTGGCAGCGGGAGAAGCGCCTCCAACAGCCCTGTGGGATCTAAGCCCCCTCTGGCTCCAGCCGCCGCCCCAGCCAGGCCTGTCCCCACGCCCCCCCGCCCCGCCCCGCCCCGGCCGAGCCAGGACCAAGGCAAAGGCGCCCAAGCCCGCCGAGCAGGCCACGCCCCCTGCCGCCCCCGCCCCCAGGCGCCCGGCCCCCGGCCCCCGGCAGACTCGCCCCGCCCACGCCCCGCCTCCGTTGCTCTGGAGACCGTGGCTGCCGGCGGGAGGGGCCTAAGGCCTGGAGGTGTAAGACAGTGGTGATGAGGGGGAGAATTCGCCACTCGGGAGTTGTCCCCAGTGGTAGTGGCGGGACACGTGCGGCCACTAGACATCCTGCCGAAACCCACCCAAGGCACTTCCCGGAGCCTGTCGACGGCCAGGAAAACTCACCCACCGGGCTTAGGGGTTCGCGGGGTTCCCAAATGGACACATCCAGTGCCCGCAAGAGGCCACGGGAAGGAAAGGGGTCGCTGGCCTGCTAGGACCCTGCTGGGTGGGGGCTGTGCTGGAAGAGAACCTCTGCTATGGTGTCGTGGACTGTTGTTTTCTCCTCTAAGTCTGATGGAAAGAAGAGACAGAGGAAGGAAGCTCCAGGAACAAGCAAGCGGCTCCGGTGCGGAAACTCAGAGCCCAAACGACCACCGCTAGGGGCCGCTGTTGGGAAAGAATGGTTCCTTCCTGGGTTCCAAGGCAGGGGGAGGGGCAGGGCCCCTTGCAGAGGGGGCTGTGGGGGAGGGGACCCCTGAGCCAGACCTGGGACTGGGCTGAGACCCTCTCTCCATCCGAGAGCGAGAGCTCACCTGGTCCAGGCCAAGAGTCTGCGTTGGGCCAGGCTGCCCCGGTCGGTCCCTCGGAAGAGGGGGCTTCCTCGCCAACCAAAGTCCCCGAGGCCTCGTCAAGCGGGGGCCTACCTAGGGCCGGCGTTGCCCTGCAGGTGTCTCCCACGCCGATGGTCACAGACGTGCTGACTTCCACGGCCGTCACCTCCACCCTTTGGGGACCGGAAAACCTGGCCTTTCCCACAGGTGGCCTGAGGGCTTCTGCCTTGGCTGCCTGCCAGGCCCGGAGAGGCCTGTCTCTCAGAGAGGAGAGGCTCAGAGTCTTCCCCTTCCTCGTCAGTGTCCACTCTTGCTCTGTGTTTCTTCTCTGCGATGAGAGGGGCGGGCCCCTGAGCACCCGGGCGACTCTCAGACATGAGCGTGCCCTTTCTCCAATCGCCCGACTTTGTGGTACCTTAAGAATGAACATTGACCTCTTCTCCGGGTTCGGGGGACCCAAAACGAAGCTGCTTACCTGTTGGGTCGGGAGGCTCTTCAGGGGAAAGCATTTCTGCTCCCTTGAGGCTCACTGCGGTCAATTGGGCTTACAGGTCCGTGTGTTCCGTGTACATTCCGGGACATTGTAAGCAGGCATCGCGACCGTCCAAAGCAGTTGCATGGGTTGTTTTGGCATTGACTCGAGCCACAGCCCCCAGGGTTTGAAACACACACACAAAAGGAAGAACTCATCCTCTGAAGTAGCTTTTGCTCTGCCAGAGCACGCCACGCAGCCAGGCGATTTTCCTATTGGTTGTCGTGCCAAGCTACCATAGCAGGCCATTCCACAGGTATACTGTGCAGAGATCCAAACGAAAGCAGAGAGCCCCTGTCGCCGAGGCGCAGCTGCCTAGTCGATAAAGCCCCAGGCACTGGTGCTCCTGAGGGCTGAGGGGACAGCCAGGTCTACGCCGGTGGCAGGAGGCCCTGGGCCTCAGTGCCCTGCCAGTGGGCCCTACTTGAGTATACTGTGCTCTTGCAAGGGGTGGAGTCGGTCTCAGGTGGGACCTCCCTCCACAGGCCTCTCCTGTCCCTTTGGCTGAAGCTGAGCCCGGCACTGGGGGTTGGTGCCTGCGCAGGAGCCTTGAATCTCTGGACAGGCCCCGTGCCAGCTGGGACCTGAGCCCCAGCCCAGCTGCAAGCCCTACGCTCAAGTTCCTTGGCCTTGCCCAGGTCAGCTGAGAGGGAGGAGAAGGTGGTCGTCAGCACAGCGGGAAGCAATAGTGCCGACACCTGGCAGCGGGAGAAGCGCCTCCAACAGCCCTGTGGGATCTAAGCCCCCTCTGGCTCCAGCCGCCGCCCCAGCCAGGCCTGTCCCCACGCCCCCCCCGCCCCGCCCCGCCCCGGCCGAGCCAGGCCAAGGCAAAGGCGCCCAAGCCCGCCGAGCAGGCCACGCCCCCTGCCGCCCCCGCCCCCAGGCGCCCGGCCCCCCGCCCCCGGCAGACTCGCCCCGCCCACGCCCCGCCTCCGTTGCTCTGGAGACCGTGGCTGCCGGCGGGAGGGGCCTAAGGCCTGGAGGTGTAAGACAGTGGTGATGAGGGGGAGAATTCGCCACTCGGGAGTTGTCCCCAGTGGTAGTGGCGGGACACGTGCGGCCACTAGACATCCTGCCGAAACCCACCCAAGGCACTTCCCGGAGCCTGTCGACGGCCAGGAAAACTCACCCGCCGGGCTTAGGGGTTCGCGGGGTTCCCAAATGGACACATCGAGTGCCCGCAAGAGGCCACGGGAAGGAAAGGGGTCGCTGGCCTGCTAGGACCCTGCTGGGTGGGGGCTGTGCTGGAAGAGAACCTCTGCTATGGTGTCGTGGACTGTTGTTTTCTCCTCTAAGTCTGATGGAAAGAAGAGACAGAGGAAGGAAGCTCCAGGAACAAGCAAGCGGCTCCGGTGCGGAAACTCAGAGCCCAAACGACCACCGCTAGGGGCCGCTGTTGGGAAAGAATGGTTCCTTCCTGGGTTCCAAGGCAGGGGGAGGGGCAGGGCCCCTTGCAGAGGGGGCTGTGGGGGAGGGGACCCCTGAGCCAGACCTGGGACTGGGCTGAGACCCTCTCTCCATCCGAGAGCGAGAGCTCACCTGGTCCAGGCCAAGAGTCTGCGTTGGGCCAGGCTGCCCCGGTCGGTCCCTCGGAAGAGGGGGCTTCCTCGCCAACCAAAGTCCCCGAGGCCTCGTCAAGCGGGGGCCTACCTAGGGCCGGCGTTGCCCTGCAGGTGTCTCCCACGCCGATGGTCACAGACGTGCTGACTCCCACGGCCGTCACCTCCACCCTTTGGGGACCGGAAAACCTGGCCTTTCCCACAGGTGGCCTGAGGGCTTCTGCCTTGGCTGCCTGCCAGGCCCGGAGAGGCCTGTCTCTCAGAGAGGAGAGGCTCAGAGTCTTCCCCTTCCTCGTCAGGGTCCACTCTTGCTCTGTGTTTCTTCTCTGGGATGAGAGGGGCGGGCCCCTGAGCACCCGGGCGACTCTCAGACATGAGCGTGCCCTTTCTCCTCTCGCCCGACTTTGTGGTACCGTACGAATGAGCATTGATCTCTTCTCCGGATTCGGAGGACCCAAAACGAAGCTGCTTAGCTGTTGGGTTGGGAGGCTTTTCAGGGGAAAGCATTTCTGCTCCCTTGAGGCTCACTGCGGTCAATTGGGCTTACAGGTCCGTGTGTTCCGTGTACATTCCGGGACATTGTAAGCAGGCATCGCGACCGTCCAAAGCAGTTGCATGGGTTGTTTTGGCATTGACTCGAGCCACAGCCCCCAGGGTTTGAAACACACACACAAAAGGAAGAACTCATCATCTGAAGTAGCTTTTGCTCTGCCAGAGCACGCCACGCAGCCAGGCGATTTTCCTATTGGTTGTCGTGCCAAGCTACCATAGCAGGCCATTCCACAGGTATACTGTGCAGAGTTCCAAACGAAAGCAGAGAGCCCCTGTCGCCGAGGCGCAGCTGCCTAGTCGATAAAGCCCCAGGCACTGGTGCTCCTGAGGGCTGCGGGGACAGCCAGGTCTACGCCGGTGGCAGGAGGCTCTGGGCCTCAGTGCCCTGCCAGTGGGCCCTACTTGAGTATACTGTGCTCTTGCAAGGGGTGGAGTCGGTCTCAGGTGGGACCTCCCTCCACAGGCCTCTCCTGTCCCTTTGGCTGAAGCTGAGCCCGGCACTGGGGGTTGGTGCCTGCGCAGGAGCCTTGAATCTCTGGACAGGCCCCGTGCCAGCTGGGACCTGAGCCCCAGCCCAGCTGCAAGCCCTACGCTCAAGTTCCTTGGCCTTGCCCAGGTCAGCTAAGAGGGAGGAGAAGGTGGTCGTCAGCACAGCGGGAAGCAATAGTGCCGACACCTGGCAGCGGGAGAAGCGCCTCCAACAGCCCTGTGGGATCTAAGCCCCCTCTGGCTCCAGCCGCCGCCCCAGCCAGGCCTGTCCCCACGCCCCCCCGCCCCGCCCCGCCCCGGCCGAGCCAGGACCAAGGCAAAGGCGCCCAAGCCCGCCGAGCAGGCCACGCCCCCTGCCGCCCCCGCCCCCAGGCGCCCGGCCCCCGGCCCCCGGCAGACTCGCCCCGCCCACGCCCCGCCTCCGTTGCTCTGGAGACCGTGGCTGCCGGCGGGAGGGGCCTAAGGCCTGGAGGTGTAAGACAGTGGTGATGAGGGGGAGAATTCGCCACTCGGGAGTTGTCCCCAGTGGTAGTGGCGGGACACGTGCGGCCACTAGACATCCTGCCGAAACCCACCCAAGGCACTTCCCGGAGCCTGTCGACGGCCAGGAAAACTCACCCGCCGGGCTTAGGGGTTCGCGGGGTTCCCAAATGGACACATCCAGTGCCCGCAAGAGGCCACGGGAAGGAAAGGGGTCGCTGGCCTGCTAGGACCCTGCTGGGTGGGGGCTGTGCTGGAAGAGAACCTCTGCTATGGTGTCGTGGACTGTTGTTTTCTCCTCTAAGTCTGATGGAAAGAAGAGACAGAGGAAGGAAGCTCCAGGAACAAGCAAGCGGCTCCGGTGCGGAAACTCAGAGCCCAAACGACCACCGCTAGGGGCCGCTGTTGGGAAAGAATGGTTCCTTCCTGGGTTCCAAGGCAGGGGGAGGGGCAGGGCCCCTTGCAGAGGGGGCTGTGGGGGAGGGGACCCCTGAGACAGACCTGGGACTGGGCTGAGACCCTCTCTCCATCCGAGAGCGAGAGCTCACCTGGTCCAGGCCAAGAGTCTGCGTTGGGCCAGGCTGCCCCGGTCGGTCCCTCGGAAGAGGGGGCTTCCTCGCCAACCAAAGTCCCCGAGGCCTCGTCAAGCGGGGGCCTACCTAGGGCCGGCGTTGCCCTGCAGGTGTCTCCCACGCCGATGGTCACAGACGTGCTGACTCCCACGGCCGTCACCTCCACCCTTTGGGGACCGGAAAACCTGGCCTTTCCCACAGGTGGCCTGAGGGCTTCTGCCTTGGCTGCCTGCCAGGCCCGGAGAGGCCTGTCTCTCAGAGAGGAGAGGCTCAGAGTCTTCGCCTTCCTCGTCAGTGTCCACTCTTGCTCTGTGTTTCTTCTCTGCGATGAGAGGGGCGGGCCCCTGAGCACCCGGGCGACTCTCAGACATGAGCGTGCCCTTTCTCCAATCGCCCGACTTTGTGGTACCTTAAGAATGAACATTGACCTCTTCTCCGGGTTCGGGGGACGCAAAACGAAGCTGCTTACCTGTTGGGTCGGGAGGCTCTTCAGGGGAAAGCATTTCTGCTCCCTTGAGGCTCACTGCGGTCAATTGGGCTTACAGGTCCGTGTGTTCCGTGTACATTCCGGGACATTGTAAGCAGGCATCGCGACCGTCCAAAGCAGTTGCATGGGTTGTTTTGGCATTGACTCGAGCCACAGCCCCCAGGGTTTGAAACACACACACAAAAGGAAGAACTCATCCTCTGAAGTAGCTTTTGCTCTGCCAGAGCACGCCACGCAGCCAGGCGATTTTCCTATTGGTTGTCGTGCCAAGCTACCATAGCAGGCCATTCCACAGGTATACTGTGCAGAGATCCAAACGAAAGCAGAGAGCCCCTGTCGCCGAGGCGCAGCTGCCTAGTCGATAAAGCCCCAGGCACTGGTGCTCCTGAGGGCTGAGGGGACAGCCAGGTCTACGCCGGTGGCAGGAGGCCCTGGGCCTCAGTGCCCTGCCAGTGGGCCCTACTTGAGTATACTGTGCTCTTGCAAGGGGTGGAGTCGGTCTCAGGTGGGACCTCCCTCCACAGGCCTCTCCTGTCCCTTTGGCTGAAGCTGAGCCCGGCACTGGGGGTTGGTGCCTGCGCAGGAGCCTTGAATCTCTGGACAGGCCCCGTGCCAGCTGGGACCTGAGCCCCAGCCCAGCTGCAAGCCCTACGCTCAAGTTCCTTGGCCTTGCCCAGGTCAGCTGAGAGGGAGGAGAAGGTGGTCGTCAGCACAGCGGGAAGCAATAGTGCCGACACCTGGCAGCGGGAGAAGCGCCTCCAACAGCCCTGTGGGATCTAAGCCCCCTCTGGCTCCAGCCGCCGCCCCAGCCAGGCCTGTCCCCACGCCCCCCCGCCCCGCCCCGCCCCGGCCGAGCCAGGCCAAGGCAAAGGCGCCCAAGCCCGCCGAGCAGGCCACGCCCCCTGCCGCCCCCGCCCCCAGGCGCCCGGCCCCCCGCCCCCGGCAGACTCGCCCCGCCCACGCCCCGCCTCCGTTGCTCTGGAGACCGTGGCTGCCGGCGGGAGGGGCCTAAGGCCTGGAGGTGTAAGACAGTGGTGATGAGGGGGAGAATTCGCCACTCGGGAGTTGTCCCCAGTGGTAGTGGCGGGACACGTGCGGCCACTAGACATCCTGCCGAAACCCACCCAAGGCACTTCCCGGAGCCTGTCGACGGCCAGGAAAACTCACCCGCCGGGCTTAGGGGTTCGCGGGGTTCCCAAATGGACACATCCAGTGCCCGCAAGAGGCCACGGGAAGGAAAGGGGTCGCTGGCCTGCTAGGACCCTGCTGGGTGGGGGCTGTGCTGGAAGAGAACCTCTGCTATGGTGTCGTGGACTGTTGTTTTCTCCTCTAAGTCTGATGGAAAGAAGAGACAGAGGAAGGAAGCTCCAGGAACAAGCAAGCGGCTCCGGTGCGGAAACTCAGAGCCCAAACGACCACCGCTAGGGGCCGCTGTTGGGAAAGAATGGTTCCTTCCTGGGTTCCAAGGCAGGGGGAGGGGCAGGGCCCCTTGCAGAGGGGGCTGTGGGGGAGGGGACCCCTGAGCCAGACCTGGGACTGGGCTGAGACCCTCTCTCCATCCGAGAGCGAGAGCTCACCTGGTCCAGGCCAAGAGTCTGCGTTGGGCCAGGCTGCCCCGGTCGGTCCCTCGGAAGAGGGGGCTTCCTCGCCAACCAAAGTCCCCGAGGCCTCGTCAAGCGGGGGCCTACCTAGGGCCGGCGTTGCCCTGCAGGTGTCTCCCACGCCGATGGTCACAGACGTGCTGACTCCCACGGCCGTCACCTCCACCGTTTTGGGACCGGAAAACCTGGCCTTTCCCACAGGTGGCCTGAGGGCTTCTGCCTTGGCTGCCTGCCAGGCCCGGAGAGGCCTGTCTCTCAGAGAGGAGAGGCTCAGAGTCTTCCCCTTCCTCGTCAGGGTCCACTCTTGCTCTGTGTTTCTTCTCTGGGATGAGAGGGGCGGGCCCCTGAGCACCCGGGCGACTCTCAGACATGAGCGTGCCCTTTCTCCTCTCGCCCGACTTTGTGGTACCGTACGAATGAGCATTGATCTCTTCTCCGGATTCGGAGGACCCAAAACGAAGCTGCTTAGCTGTTGGGTTGGGAGGCTTTTCAGGGGAAAGCATTTCTGCTCCCTTGAGGCTCACTGCGGTCAATTGGGCTTACAGGTCCGTGTGTTCCGTGTACATTCCGGGACATTGTAAGCAGGCATCGCGACCGTCCAAAGCAGTTGCATGGGTTGTTTTGGCATTGACTCGAGCCACAGCCCCCAGGGTTTGAAACACACACACAAAAGGAAGAACTCATCATCTGAAGTAGCTTTTGCTCTGCCAGAGCACGCCACGCAGCCAGGCGATTTTCCTATTGGTTGTCGTGCCAAGCTACCATAGCAGGCCATTCCACAGGTATACTGTGCAGAGTTCCAAACGAAAGCAGAGAGCCCCTGTCGCCGAGGCGCAGCTGCCTAGTCGATAAAGCCCCAGGCACTGGTGCTCCTGAGGGCTGCGGGGACAGCCAGGTCTACGCCGGTGGCAGGAGGCTCTGGGCCTCAGTGCCCTGCCAGTGGGCCCTACTTGAGTATACTGTGCTCTTGCAAGGGGTGGAGTCGGTCTCAGGTGGGACCTCCCTCCACAGGCCTCTCCTGTCCCTTTGGCTGAAGCTGAGCCCGGCACTGGGGGTTGGTGCCTGCGCAGGAGCCTTGAATCTCTGGACAGGCCCCGTGCCAGCTGGGACCTGAGCCCCAGCCCAGCTGCAAGCCCTACGCTCAAGTTCCTTGGCCTTGCCCAGGTCAGCTAAGAGGGAGGAGAAGGTGGTCGTCAGCACAGCGGGAAGCAATAGTGCCGACACCTGGCAGCGGGAGAAGCGCCTCCAACAGCCCTGTGGGATCTAAGCCCCCTCTGGCTCCAGCCGCCGCCCCAGCCAGGCCTGTCCCCACGCCCCCCCGCCCCGCCCCGCCCCGGCCGAGCCAGGACCAAGGCAAAGGCGCCCAAGCCCGCCGAGCAGGCCACGCCCCCTGCCGCCCCCGCCCCCAGGCGCCCGGCCCCCGGCCCCCGGCAGACTCGCCCCGCCCACGCCCCGCCTCCGTTGCTCTGGAGACCGTGGCTGCCGGCGGGAGGGGCCTAAGGCCTGGAGGTGTAAGACAGTGGTGATGAGGGGGAGAATTCGCCACTCGGGAGTTGTCCCCAGTGGTAGTGGCGGGACACGTGCGGCCACTAGACATCCTGCCGAAACCCACCCAAGGCACTTCCCGGAGCCTGTCGACGGCCAGGAAAACTCACCCGCCGGGCTTAGGGGTTCGCGGGGTTCCCAAATGGACACATCCAGTGCCCGCAAGAGGCCACGGGAAGGAAAGGGGTCGCTGGCCTGCTAGGACCCTGCTGGGTGGGGGCTGTGCTGGAAGAGAACCTCTGCTATGGTGTCGTGGACTGTTGTTTTCTCCTCTAAGTCTGATGGAAAGAAGAGACAGAGGAAGGAAGCTCCAGGAACAAGCAAGCGGCTCCGGTGCGGAAACTCAGAGCCCAAACGACCACCGCTAGGGGCCGCTGTTGGGAAAGAATGGTTCCTTCCTGGGTTCCAAGGCAGGGGGAGGGGCAGGGCCCCTTGCAGAGGGGGCTGTGGGGGAGGGGACCCCTGAGCCAGACCTGGGACTGGGCTGAGACCCTCTCTCCATCCGAGAGCGAGAGCTCACCTGGTCCAGGCCAAGAGTCTGCGTTGGGCCAGGCTGCCCCGGTCGGTCCCTCGGAAGAGGGGGCTTCCTCGCCAACCAAAGTCCCCGAGGCCTCGTCAAGCGGGGGCCTACCTAGGGCCGGCGTTGCCCTGCAGGTGTCTCCCACGCCGATGGTCACAGACGTGCTGACTCCCACGGCCGTCACCTCCACCCTTTGGGGACCGGAAAACCTGGCCTTTCCCACAGGTGGCCTGAGGGCTTCTGCCTTGGCTGCCTGCCAGGCCCGGAGAGGCCTGTCTCTCAGAGAGGAGAGGCTCAGAGTCTTCCCCTTCCTCGTCAGTGTCCACTCTTGCTCTGTGTTTCTTCTCTGCGATGAGAGGGGCGGGCCCCTGAGCACCCGGGCGACTCTCAGACATGAGCGTGCCCTTTCTCCAATCGCCCGACTTTGTGGTACCTTAAGAATGAACATTGACCTCTTCTCCGGGTTCGGGGGACCCAAAACGAAGCTGCTTACCTGTTGGGTCGGGAGGCTCTTCAGGGGAAAGCATTTCTGCTCCCTTGAGGCTCACTGCGGTCAATTGGGCTTACAGGTCCGTGTGTTCCGTGTACATTCCGGGACATTGTAAGCAGGCATCGCGACCGTCCAAAGCAGTTGCATGGGTTGTTTTGGCATTGACTCGAGCCACAGCCCCCAGGGTTTGAAACACACACACAAAAGGAAGAACTCATCCTCTGAAGTAGCTTTTGCTCTGCCAGAGCACGCCACGCAGCCAGGCGATTTTCCTATTGGTTGTCGTGCCAAGCTACCATAGCAGGCCATTCCACAGGTATACTGTGCAGAGATCCAAACGAAAGCAGAGAGCCCCTGTCGCCGAGGCGCAGCTGCCTAGTCGATAAAGCCCCAGGCACTGGTGCTCCTGAGGGCTGAGGGGACAGCCAGGTCTACGCCGGTGGCAGGAGGCCCTGGGCCTCAGTGCCCTGCCAGTGGGCCCTACTTGAGTATACTGTGCTCTTGCAAGGGGTGGAGTCGGTCTCAGGTGGGACCTCCCTCCACAGGCCTCTCCTGTCCCTTTGGCTGAAGCTGAGCCCGGCACTGGGGGTTGGTGCCTGCGCAGGAGCCTTGAATCTCTGGACAGGCCCCGTGCCAGCTGGGACCTGAGCCCCAGCCCAGCTGCAAGCCCTACGCTCAAGTTCCTTGGCCTTGCCCAGGTCAGCTGAGAGGGAGGAGAAGGTGGTCGTCAGCACAGCGGGAAGCAATAGTGCCGACACCTGGCAGCGGGAGAAGCGCCTCCAACAGCCCTGTGGGATCTAAGCCCCCTCTGGCTCCAGCCGCCGCCCCAGCCAGGCCTGTCCCCACGCCCCCCCGCCCCGCCCCGCCCCGGCCGAGCCAGGCCAAGGCAAAGGCGCCCAAGCCCGCCGAGCAGGCCACGCCCCCTGCCGCCCCCGCCCCCAGGCGCCCGGCCCCCCGCCCCCGGCAGACTCGCCCCGCCCACGCCCCGCCTCCGTTGCTCTGGAGACCGTGGCTGCCGGCGGGAGGGGCCTAAGGCCTGGAGGTGTAAGACAGTGGTGATGAGGGGGAGAATTCGCCACTCGGGAGTTGTCCCCAGTGGTAGTGGCGGGACACGTGCGGCCACTAGACATCCTGCCGAAACCCACCCAAGGCACTTCCCGGAGCCTGTCGACGGCCAGGAAAACTCACCCGCCGGGCTTAGGGGTTCGCGGGGTTCCCAAATGGACACATCGAGTGCCCGCAAGAGGCCACGGGAAGGAAAGGGGTCGCTGGCCTGCTAGGACCCTGCTGGGTGGGGGCTGTGCTGGAAGAGAACCTCTGCTATGGTGTCGTGGACTGTTGTTTTCTCCTCTAAGTCTGATGGAAAGAAGAGACAGAGGAAGGAAGCTCCAGGAACAAGCAAGCGGCTCCGGTGAGGAAACTCAGAGCCCAAACGACCACCGCTAGGGGCCGCTGTTGGGAAAGAATGGTTCCTTCCTGGGTTCCAAGGCAGGGGGAGGGGCAGGGCCCCTTGCAGAGGGGGCTGTGGGGGAGGGGACCCCTGAGCCAGACCTGGGACTGGGCTGAGACCCTCTCTCCATCCGAGAGCGAGAGCTCACCTGGTCCAGGCCAAGAGTCTGCGTTGGGCCAGGCTGCCCCGGTCGGTCCCTCGGAAGAGGGGGCTTCCTCGCCAACCAAAGTCCCCGAGGCCTCGTCAAGCGGGGGCCTACCTAGGGCCGGCGTTGCCCTGCAGGTGTCTCCCACGCCGATGGTCACAGACGTGCTGACTCCCACGGCCGTCACCTCCACCGTTTTGGGACCGGAAAACCTGGCCTTTCCCACAGGTGGCCTGAGGGCTTCTGCCTTGGCTGCCTGCCAGGCCCGGAGAGGCCTGTCTCTCAGAGAGGAGAGGCTCAGAGTCTTCCCCTTCCTCGTCAGGGTCCACTCTTGCTCTGTGTTTCTTCTCTGGGATGAGAGGGGCGGGCCCCTGAGCACCCGGGCGACTCTCAGACATGAGCGTGCCCTTTCTCCTCTCGCCCGACTTTGTGGTACCGTACGAATGAGCATTGATCTCTTCTCCGGATTCGGAGGACCCAAAACGAAGCTGCTTAGCTGTTGGGTTGGGAGGCTTTTCAGGGGAAAGCATTTCTGCTCCCTTGAGGCTCACTGCGGTCAATTGGGCTTACAGGTCCGTGTGTTCCGTGTACATTCCGGGACATTGTAAGCAGGCATCGCGACCGTCCAAAGCAGTTGCATGGGTTGTTTTGGCATTGACTCGAGCCACAGCCCCCAGGGTTTGAAACACACACACAAAAGGAAGAACTCATCATCTGAAGTAGCTTTTGCTCTGCCAGAGCACGCCACGCAGCCAGGCGATTTTCCTATTGGTTGTCGTGCCAAGCTACCATAGCAGGCCATTCCACAGGTATACTGTGCAGAGTTCCAAACGAAAGCAGAGAGCCCCTGTCGCCGAGGCGCAGCTGCCTAGTCGATAAAGCCCCAGGCACTGGTGCTCCTGAGGGCTGCGGGGACAGCCAGGTCTACGCCGGTGGCAGGAGGCTCTGGGCCTCAGTGCCCTGCCAGTGGGCCCTACTTGAGTATACTGTGCTCTTGCAAGGGGTGGAGTCGGTCTCAGGTGGGACCTCCCTCCACAGGCCTCTCCTGTCCCTTTGGCTGAAGCTGAGCCCGGCACTGGGGGTTGGTGCCTGCGCAGGAGCCTTGAATCTCTGGACAGGCCCCGTGCCAGCTGGGACCTGAGCCCCAGCCCAGCTGCAAGCCCTACGCTCAAGTTCCTTGGCCTTGCCCAGGTCAGCTAAGAGGGAGGAGAAGGTGGTCGTCAGCACAGCGGGAAGCAATAGTGCCGACACCTGGCAGCGGGAGAAGCGCCTCCAACAGCCCTGTGGGATCTAAGCCCCCTCTGGCTCCAGCCGCCGCCCCCAGCCAGGCCTGTCCCCACGCCCCCCCCGCCCCGCCCCGCCCCGGCCGAGCCAGGACCAAGGCAAAGGCGCCCAGGCCCGCCGAGCAGGCCACGCCCCCTGCCGCCCCCGCCCCCAGGCGCCCGGCCCCCGGCCCCCGGCAGACTCGCCCCGCCCACGCCCCGCCTCCGTTGCTCTGGAGACCGTGGCTGCCGGCGGGAGGGGCCTAAGGCCTGGAGGTGTAAGACAGTGGTGATGAGGGGGAGAATTCGCCACTCGGGAGTTGTCCCCAGTGGTAGTGGCGGGACACGTGCGGCCACTAGACATCCTGCCGAAACCCACCCAAGGCACTTCCCGGAGCCTGTCGACGGCCAGGAAAACTCACCCGCTGGGCTTAGGGGTTCGCGGGGTTCCCAAATGGACACATCCAGTGCCCGCAAGAGGCCACGGGAAGGAAAGGGGTCGCTGGCCTGCTAGGACCCTGCTGGGTGGGGGCTGTGCTGGAAGAGAACCTCTGCTATGGTGTCGTGGACTGTTGTTTTCTCCTCTAAGTCTGATGGAAAGAAGAGACAGAGGAAGGAAGCTCCAGGAACAAGCAAGCGGCTCCGGTGCGGAAACTCAGAGCCCAAACGACCACCGCTAGGGGCCGCTGTTGGGAAAGAATGGTTCCTTCCTGGGTTCCAAGGCAGGGGGAGGGGCAGGGCCCCTTGCAGAGGGGGCTGTGGGGGAGGGGACCCCTGAGCCAGACCTGGGACTGGGCTGAGACCCTCTCTCCATCCGAGAGCGAGAGCTCACCTGGTCCAGGCCAAGAGTCTGCGTTGGGCCAGGCTGCCCCGGTCGGTCCCTCGGAAGAGGGGGCTTCCTCGCCAACCAAAGTCCCCGAGGCCTCGTCAAGCGGGGGCCTACCTAGGGCCGGCGTTGCCCTGCAGGTGTCTCCCACGCCGATGGTCACAGACGTGCTGACTCCCACGGCCGTCACCTCCACCCTTTGGGGACCGGAAAACCTGGCCTTTCCCACAGGTGGCCTGAGGGCTTCTGCCTTGGCTGCCTGCCAGGCCCGGAGAGGCCTGTCTCTCAGAGAGGAGAGGCTCAGAGTCTTCCCCTTCCTCGTCAGTGTCCACTCTTGCTCTGTGTTTCTTCTCTGCGATGAGAGGGGCGGGCCCCTGAGCACCCGGGCGACTCTCAGACATGAGCGTGCCCTTTCTCCAATCGCCCGACTTTGTGGTACCTTAAGAATGAACATTGACCTCTTCTCCGGGTTCGGGGGACCCAAAACGAAGCTGCTTACCTGTTGGGTCGGGAGGCTCTTCAGGGGAAAGCATTTCTGCTCCCTTGAGGCTCACTGCGGTCAATTGGGCTTACAGGTCCGTGTGTTCCGTGTACATTCCGGGACATTGTAAGCAGGCATCGCGACCGTCCAAAGCAGTTGCATGGGTTGTTTTGGCATTGACTCGAGCCACAGCCCCCAGGGTTTGAAACACACACACAAAAGGAAGAACTCATCCTCTGAAGTAGCTTTTGCTCTGCCAGAGCACGCCACGCAGCTCAGGCGATTTTCCTATTGGTTGTCGTGCCAAGCTACCATAGCAGGCCATTCCACAGGTATACTGTGCAGAGATCCAAACGAAAGCAGAGAGCCCCTGTCGCCGAGGCGCAGCTGCCTAGTCGATAAAGCCCCCAGGCACTGGTGCTCCTGAGGGCTGAGGGGACAGCCAGGTCTACGCCGGTGGCAGGAGGCCCTGGGCCTCAGTGCCCTGCCAGTGGGCCCCTACTTGAGTATACTGTGCTCTTGCAAGGGGTGGAGTCGGTCTCAGGTGGGACCTCCCTCCACAGGCCTCTCCTGTCCCTTTGGCTGAAGCTGAGCCCGGCACTGGGGGTTGGTGCCTGCGCAGGAGCCTTGAATCTCTGGACAGGCCCCCGTGCCAGCTGGGACCTGAGCCCCAGCCCAGCTGCAAGCCCTACGCTCAAGTTCCTTGGCCTTGCCCAGGTCAGCTGAGAGGGAGGAGAAGGTGGTCGTCAGCACAGCGGGAAGCAATAGTGCCGACACCTGGGCAGCGGGAGAAGCGCCTCCAACAGCCCTGTGGGATCTAAGCCCCCTCTGGCTCCAGCCGCCGCCCCAGCCAGGCCTGTCCCCACGCCCCCCCGCCCCGCCCCGCCCCGGCGAGCCAGGCCAAGGCAAAGGCGCCCAAGCCCGCCGAGCAGGCCACGCCCCCTGCCGCCCCCGCCCCCAGGCGCCCGGCCCCCCGCCCCCGGCAGACTCGCCCCGCCACGCCCCGCCTCCGTTGCTCTGGAGACCGTGGCTGCCGGCGGGAGGGGCCTAAGGCCTGGAGGTGTAAGACAGTGGTGATGAGGGGGAGAATTCGCCACTCGGGAGTTGTCCCCAGTGGTAGTGGCGGGACACGTGCGGCCACTAGACATCCTGCCGAAAACCCACCCAAGGCACTTCCCGGAGCCTGTCGACGGCCAGGAAAACTCACCCGCCGGGCTTAGGGGTTCGCGGGGTTCCCAAATGGACACATCCAGTGCCCGCAAGAGGCCACGGGAAGGAAAGGGGTCGCTGGCCTGCTAGGACCCTGCTGGGTGGGGGCTGTGCTGGAAGAGAACCTCTGCTATGGTGTCGTGGACTGTTGTTTTCTCCTCTAAGTCTGATGGAAAGAAGAGACAGAGGAAGGAAGCTCCAGGAACAAGCAAGCGGCTCCGGTGCGGAAACTCAGAGCCCAAACGACCACCGCTAGGGGCCGCTGTTGGGAAAGAATGGTTCCTTCCTGGGTTCCAAGGCAGGGGGAGGGGCAGGGCCCCTTGCAGAGGGGGCTGTGGGGGAGGGGACCCCTGAGCCAGACCTGGGACTGGGCTGAGACCCTCTCTCCATCCGAGAGCGAGAGCTCACCTGGTCCAGGCCAAGAGTCTGCGTTGGGCCAGGCTGCCCCGGTCGGTCCCTCGGAAGAGGGGGGCTTCCTCGCCAACCAAAGTCCCCGAGGCCTCGTCAAGCGGGGGCCTACCTAGGGCCGGCGTTGCCCTGCAGGTGTCTCCCACGCCGATGGTCACAGACGTGCTGACTCCCACGGCCCGTCACCTCCACCGTTTTGGGACCAGAAAACCTGGCCTTTCCCACAGGTGGCCTGAGGGCTTCTGCCTTGGCTGCCTGCCAGGCCCGGAGAGGCCTGTCTCTCAGAGAGGAGAGGCTCAGAGTCTTCCCCTTCCTCGTCAGGGTCCCACTCTTGCTCTGTGTTTCTTCTCTGGGATGAGAGGGGCGGGCCCCTGAGCACCCGGGCGACTCTCAGACATGAGCGTGCCCTTTCTCCTCTCGCCCCGACTTTGTGGTACCGTACGAATGAGCATTGATCTCTTCTCCGGATTCGGAGGACCCAAAACGAAGCTGCTTAGCTGTTGGGTTGGGAGGCTTTTCAGGGGAAAGCATTTCTGCTCCCTTGAGGCTCACTGCGGTCAATTGGGCTTACAGGTCCGTGTGTTCCGTGTACATTCCGGGACATTGTAAGCAGGCATCGCGACCGTCCAAAGCAGTTGCATGGGTTGTTTTGGCATTGACTCGAGCCACAGCCCCCAGGGTTTGAAACACACACACAAAAGGAAGAACTCATCATCTGAAGTAGCTTTTGCTCTGCCAGAGCACGCCACGCAGCCAGGCGATTTTCCTATTGGTTGTCGTGCCAAGCTACCATAGCAGGCCATTCACAGGTATACTGTGCAGAGTTCCAAACGAAAGCAGAGAGCCCCTGTCGCCGAGGCGCAGCTGCCTAGTCGATAAAGCCCCAGGCACTGGTGCTCCTGAGGGCTGCGGGGACAGCCAGGTCTACGCCGGTGGCAGGAGGCTCTGGGCCTCAGTGCCCTGCCAGTGGGCCCTACTTGAGTATACTGTGCTCTTGCAAGGGGTGGAGTCGGTCTCAGGTGGGACCTCCCTCCACAGGCCT
>NW_026688583.1:0-33722 GCF_030445035.2 Dasypus novemcinctus
TCATACGTCCGCTTTGGACGGTCACGATGGCCGCTTAGAATATACCCGGTCCATGGAACACCTGGACCTGGAAGCCCACTTGACCGCAGTGCCTGCCTCAAGTGAGCAGAAATGATTTCCACGCAAGTGTCTCACCACCCAAGAGGTAAGCAGTTTCGTTTTGCGTCCCCCGGCCCCAGAGCCGAGAGAAATGCTCGTTCGTTCGTACGGTCCCAAAAAGGTGGGCGAGAGGAGAAAGGGCAGGCTGATTGCTCAGAGTCGTCGGGGTGCTCTGGGGCCCCTCTCGTCCCACCAAAGAAACGCAGAGAAAGAGAGGTCCTTGACAAGGGAGAGGGAAGACTCTGGGCCTGTGCTCTCCGGGAGACAGGCCTCTGCAGGCCTGGCCGGGAGCCCAGGCCGAAGCCCGCAGGTCACCGGTGGGAAAGGCCGGGGTTCCCCTGACACAAGGTGGAGGTGACGGCGATGGGAGACAGCATGTCTGTGACCATGGCCGTGGGAGAGAGCTGCAGGGCAACGCCGGCCGGCCCTAGGTAGGCCCCCGCTTGAGGAGGCCTCGGGGACTTTGGTGGGCAAGGAAACCCCTCTTCAGACGGGTCTGGCAGCCTGGCCCAACCCAGACCCTTGGCCTGGGTCAGGTGAGCTATGGCATGGAGAGGGGGCTCTCCCAGCAGCCCCAGATCTGGCCCAGGGGTCCCTTCCCCCACAGCCCCTTCTGCAAGGGGCCCTGCCCCTCCCCCTGCCTTAGAACTCAGCCCTCTGCCCCCCAGCAAGTGTGAGGAAGGAACTATTCCTATCCTACAGTGGCCCCTAGCGGTGGAAGTTTTGCCTCTGACTTTGGGCAACGGAGCCGCTCTCTTGTTCCTGGAGCTTCTTCTGTCTCTTGGCTTTTCACCAGACAGACGGGAGGGAACAACTGTCCAGGACAGCATAGCAGAGCTTCTCTCCTGGCCCAGTCCCCACCCAGCAGGCTCCACCCACGTCGGCCACCCCTTCCGTCGCGTCCCCGTGGCCTCCTGGTGGCATTCGGTGTATACATTTTGGAAGCCCGCTTCCCCCAGCGCTGGAGGTTTTCCTGGCAGTGGACGCGCTGCCCGAAGTGCATCGGGTGGGTTTCGGCAGGATGCCTATTGGCCTCATCTGTCCCGGCACTGCCACCGGGGACCACTCCCGAGTGCAGAAAACGCCTCCCCGCCCCCTCCCCCAATCCATCACCACCGTCTTCCCTCTCCCGGGCTTGGGCACCTCGCGCCAGTGGCCACCGTCTCCAGAGCAACCAGGAGGGGCGGGGTCGGGGCGAGTCTGCTGGGGGCGGGGTGAGTGGCGCCTGCGCGCCAGGGCGGCGGTGGGCGTGGCCGGCCCAGCGGGCCGGGGCGCCTGCGCTTTGGTCCCGGCTTTGCGGGCGTCAGAGAGCGGTGTCCGGCGGCGCGGGAGGCCTGGCGCTTGCCCCTGCCCCTCCCCCACCCCTACCCCGGGCGCCGTCCGGGCGCCCCGAAAGGAGGGGCTGAGGAGGGAGGCAGCGGATGGGGCGAGAGGGGGCTTAGATCCCACAGGGCTGCTGGATGCGGCTCTCCCGCTGGCAGGTGTCGGCACTTTTGCTTCCCTCCGCGGTGAGGACCATGTTCTCCTCCCTCTCAGCTGACCTGGGCCGGTCCAAGGAACCTGAGCGCAGGTGGTGCACCTGCGCTGGGGCTCAGGTCCCAGCTGGCACGGGGCCTGTCCAGAGACACGCAGAAGCCTGTCTCCTGAGCATGCACGCACCCAGTGCCAGGCTCAGCCGCAGCCAAAGTGACAGAAGAAGAGGCATGTGTAGGGAGGCCCCCCTGCAACCGAATCCCCCCTCCCCCGCGTGCGAGAGCACGGATTCCCCAGCAGAGCCCACTGGCAGGGCACTGAGGCCCGGAGCCACCTGCCATCAGCAGCGTAGTCCTGGGTGTCCCCGCAGCCCTCAGGAGCACCAGGGCCTGGGGCTTGATCGACCAGGCAGCTGCGCCTCGGCGAGAAGGGCTATCTGCTTCGGTTTGGAAATCTGGACGGTATCCCTGCGGCATTGGCCGCTATGGTAGCTTGGAACGGCAATCAGTAGGAACATCACCTGGTTGCGTGGCGTGCTCTGGCAGAGGGAAGTGTGCTTAAGATGATGGGTTCTCACTTTTTTTCCCCCCAAAACGGATGGTTACGACTCGAGTCAAGGCCCAAACAACCCATACGTCCGCTTTGGACGGTCACGATGGCCGCTTAGAATATACCCGGTCCATGGAACACCTGGACCTGGAAGCCCACTTGACCGCAGTGCCTGCCTCAAGTGAGCAGAAATGATTTCCACGCAAGTGTCTCACCACCCAAGAGGTAAGCAGTTTCGTTTTGCGTCCCCCGGCCCCAGAGCCGAGAGAAATGCTCGTTCGTTCGTACGGTCCCAAAAAGGTGGGCGAGAGGAGAAAGGGCAGGCTGATTGCTCAGAGTCGTCGGGGTGCTCTGGGGCCCCTCTCGTCCCACCAAAGAAACGCAGAGAAAGAGAGGTCCTTGACAAGGGAGAGGGAAGACTCTGGGCCTGTGCTCTCCGGGAGACAGGCCTCTGCAGGCCTGGCCGGGAGCCCAGGCCGAAGCCCGCAGGTCACCGGTGGGAAAGGCCGGGGTTCCCCTGACACAAGGTGGAGGTGACGGCGATGGGAGACAGCATGTCTGTGACCATGGCCGTGGGAGAGACCTGCAGGGCAACGCCGGCCGGCCCTAGGTAGGCCCCCGCTTGAGGAGGCCTCGGGGACTTTGGTGGGCAAGGAAACCCCTCTTCAGACGGGTCTGGCAGCCTGGCCCAACCCAGACCCTTGGCCTGGGTCAGGTGAGCTATGGCATGGAGAGGGGGCTCTCCCAGCAGCCCCAGATCTGGCCCAGGGGTCCCTTCCCCCACAGCCCCTTCTGCAAGGGGCCCTGCCCCTCCCCCTGCCTTAGAACTCAGCCCTCTGCCCCCCAGCAAGTGTGAGGAAGGAACTATTCCTATCCTACAGTGGCCCCTAGCGGTGGAAGTTTTGCCTCTGACTTTGGGCAACGGAGCCGCTCTCTTGTTCCTGGAGCTTCTTCTGTCTCTTGGCTTTTCACCAGACAGACGGGAGGGAACAACTGTCCAGGACAGCATAGCAGAGCTTCTCTCCTGGCCCAGTCCCCACCCAGCAGGCTCCACCCACGTCGGCCACCCCTTCCGTCGCGTCCCCGTGGCCTCCTGGTGGCATTCGGTGTATACATTTTGGAAGCCCGCTTCCCCCAGCGCTGGAGGTTTTCCTGGCAGTGGACGCGCTGCCCGAAGTGCATCGGGTGGGTTTCGGCAGGATGCCTATTGGCCTCATCTGTCCCGGCACTGCCACCGGGGACCACTCCCGAGTGCAGAAAACGCCTCCCCGCCCCCTCCCCCAATCCATCACCACCGTCTTCCCTCTCCCGGGCTTGGGCACCTCGCGCCAGTGGCCACCGTCTCCAGAGCAACCAGGAGGGGCGGGGTCGGGGCGAGTCTGCTGGGGGCGGGGGTGAGTGGCGCCTGCGCGCCAGGGCGGCGGTGGGCGTGGCCGGCCCAGCGGGCCGGGGCGCCTGCGCTTTGGTCCCGGCTTTGCGGGCGTCAGAGAGCGGTGTCCGGCGGCGCGGGAGGCCTGGCGCTTGCCCCTGCCCCTCCCCCACCCCTACCCCGGGCGCCGTCCGGGCGCCCCGAAAGGAGGGGCTGAGGAGGGAGGCAGCGGATGGGGCGAGAGGGGGCTTAGATCCCACAGGGCTGCTGGATGCGGCTCTCCCGCTGGCAGGTGTCGGCACTTTTGCTCCCCTCCGCGGTGAGGACCATGTTCTCCTCCCTCTCAGCTGACCTGGGCCGGTCCAAGGAACCTGAGCGCAGGTGGTGCACCTGCGCTGGGGCTCAGGTCCCAGCTGGCACGGGGCCTGTCCAGAGACACGCAGAAGCCTGTCTCCTGAGCATGCACGCACCCAGTGCCAGGCTCAGCCGCAGCCAAAGTGACAGAAGAAGAGGCATGTGTAGGGAGGCCCCCCTGCAACCGAATCCCCCCTCCCCCGCGTGCGAGAGCACGGATTCCCCAGTAGAGCCCACTGGCAGGGCACTGAGGCCCGGAGCCACCTGCCATCAGCAGCGTAGTCCTGGGTGTCCCCGCAGCCCTCAGGAGCACCAGGGCCTGGGGCTTGATCGACCAGGCAGCTGCGCCTCGGCGAGAAGGGCTATCTGCTTCGGTTTGGAAATCTGGACGGTATCCCTGCGGCATTGGCCGCTATGGTAGCTTGGAACGGCAATCAGTAGGAACATCACCTGGTTGCGTGGCGTGCTCTGGCAGAGGGAAGTGTGCTTAAGATGATGGGTTCTCACTTTTTTTCCCCCCAAAACGGATGGTTACGACTCGAGTCAAGGCCCAAACAACCCATACGTCCGCTTTGGACGGTCACGATGGCCGCTTAGAATATACCCGGTCCATGGAACACCTGGACCTGGAAGCCCACTTGACCGCAGTGCCTGCCTCAAGTGAGCAGAAATGATTTCCACGCAAGTGTCTCACCACCCAAGAGGTAAGCAGTTTCGTTTTGCGTCCCCCGGCCCCAGAGCCGAGAGAAATGCTCGTTCGTTCGTACGGTCCCAAAAAGGTGGGCGAGAGGAGAAAGGGCAGGCTGATTGCTCAGAGTCGTCGGGGTGCTCTGGGGCCCCTCTCGTCCCACCAAAGAAACGCAGAGAAAGAGAGGTCCTTGACAAGGGAGAGGGAAGACTCTGGGCCTGTGCTCTCCGGGAGACAGGCCTCTGCAGGCCTGGCCGGGAGCCCAGGCCGAAGCCCGCAGGTCACCGGTGGGAAAGGCCGGGGTTCCCCTGACACAAGGTGGAGGTGACGGCGATGGGAGACAGCATGTCTGTGACCATGGCCGTGGGAGAGACCTGCAGGGCAACGCCGGCCGGCCCTAGGTAGGCCCCCGCTTGAGGAGGCCTCGGGGACTTTGGTGGGCAAGGAAACCCCTCTTCAGACGGGTCTGGCAGCCTGGCCCAACCCAGACCCTTGGCCTGGGTCAGGTGAGCTATGGCATGGAGAGGGGGCTCTCCCAGCAGCCCCAGATCTGGCCCAGGGGTCCCTTCCCCCACAGCCCCTTCTGCAAGGGGCCCTGCCCCTCCCCCTGCCTTAGAACTCAGCCCTCTGCCCCCCAGCAAGTGTGAGGAAGGAACTATTCCTTTCCTACAGTGGCCCCTAGCGGTGGAAGTTTTGCCTCTGACTTTGGGCAACGGAGCCGCTCTCTTGTTCCTGGAGCTTCTTCTGTCTCTTGGCTTTTCACCAGACAGACGGGAGGGAACAACTGTCCAGGACAGCATAGCAGAGCTTCTCTCCTGGCCCAGTCCCCACCCAGCAGGCTCCACCCACGTCGGCCACCCCTTCCGTCGCGTCCCCGTGGCCTCCTGGTGGCATTCGGTGTATACATTTTGGAAGCCCGCTTCCCCCAGCGCTGGAGGTTTTCCTGGCAGTGGACGCGCTGCCCGAAGTGCATCGGGTGGGTTTCGGCAGGATGCCTATTGGCCTCATCTGTCCCGGCACTGCCACCGGGGACCACTCCCGAGTGCAGAAAACGCCTCCCCGCCCCCTCCCCCAATCCATCACCACCGTCTTCCCTCTCCCGGGCTTGGGCACCTCGCGCCAGTGGCCACCGTCTCCAGAGCAACCAGGAGGGGCGGGGTCGGGGCGAGTCTGCTGGGGGCGGGGGTGAGTGGCGCCTGCGCGCCAGGGCGGCGGTGGGCGTGGCCGGCCCAGCGGGCCGGGGCGCCTGCGCTTTGGTCCCGGCTTTGCGGGCGTCAGAGAGCGGTGTCCGGCGGCGCGGGAGGCCTGGCGCTTGCCCCTGCCCCTCCCCCACCCCTACCCCGGCGCCGTCCGGGCGCCCCGAAAGGAGGGGCTGAGGAGGGAGGCAGCGGATGGGGCGAGAGGGGGCTTAGATCCCACAGGGCTGCTGGATGCGGCTCTCCCGCTGGCAGGTGTCGGCACTTTTGCTTCCCTCCGCGGTGAGGACCATGTTCTCCTCCCTCTCAGCTGACCTGGGCCGGTCCAAGGAACCTGAGCGCAGGTGGTGCACCTGCGCTGGGGCTCAGGTCCCAGCTGGCACGGGGCCTGTCCAGAGACACGCAGAAGCCTGTCTCCTGAGCATGCACGCACCCAGTGCCAGGCTCAGCCGCAGCCAAAGTGACAGAAGAAGAGGCATGTGTAGGGAGGCCCCCCTGCAACCGAATCCCCCCTCCCCCGCGTGCGAGAGCACGGATTCCCCAGTAGAGCCCACTGGCAGGGCACTGAGGCCCGGAGCCACCTGCCATCAGCAGCGTAGTCCTGGGTGTCCCCGCAGCCCTCAGGAGCACCAGGGCCTGGGGCTTGATCGACCAGGCAGCTGCGCCTCGGCGAGAAGGGCTATCTGCTTCGGTTTGGAAATCTGGACGGTATCCCTGCGGCATTGGCCGCTATGGTAGCTTGGAACGGCAATCAGTAGGAACATCACCTGGTTGCGTGGCGTGCTCTGGCAGAGGGAAGTGTGCTTAAGATGATGGGTTCTCACTTTTTTTCCCCCCAAAACGGATGGTTACGACTCGAGTCAAGGCCCAAACAACCCATACGTCCGCTTTGGACGGTCACGATGGCCGCTTAGAATATACCCGGTCCATGGAACACCTGGACCTGTAAGCCCACTTGACCGCAGTGCCTGCCTCAAGTGAGCAGAAATGATTTCCACGCAAGTGTCTCACCACCCAAGAGGTAAGCAGTTTCGTTTTGCGTCCCCCGGCCCCAGAGCCGAGAGAAATGCTCGTTCGTTCGTACGGTCCCAAAAAGGTGGGCGAGAGGAGAAAGGGCAGGCTGATTGCTCAGAGTCGTCGGGGTGCTCTGGGGCCCCTCTCGTCCCACCAAAGAAACGCAGAGAAAGAGAGGTCCTTGACAAGGGAGAGGGAAGACTCTGGGCCTGTGCTCTCCGGGAGACAGGCCTCTGCAGGCCTGGCCGGGAGCCCAGGCCGAAGCCCGCAGGTCACCGGTGGGAAAGGCCGGGGTTCCCCTGACACAAGGTGGAGGTGACGGCGATGGGAGACAGCATGTCTGTGACCATGGCCGTGGGAGAGAGCTGCAGGGCAACGCCGGCCGGCCCTAGGTAGGCCCCCGCTTGAGGAGGCCTCGGGGACTTTGGTGGGCAAGGAAACCCCTCTTCAGACGGGTCTGGCAGCCTGGCCCAACCCAGACCCTTGGCCTGGGTCAGGTGAGCTATGGCATGGAGAGGGGGCTCTCCCAGCAGCCCCAGATCTGGCCCAGGGGTCCCTTCCCCCACAGCCCCTTCTGCAAGGGGCCCTGCCCCTCCCCCTGCCTTAGAACTCAGCCCTCTGCCCCCCAGCAAGTGTGAGGAAGGAACTATTCCTTTCCTACAGTGGCCCCTAGCGGTGGAAGTTTTGCCTCTGACTTTGGGCAACGGAGCCGCTCTCTTGTTCCTGGAGCTTCTTCTGTCTCTTGGCTTTTCACCAGACAGACGGGAGGGAACAACTGTCCAGGACAGCATAGCAGAGCTTCTCTCCTGGCCCAGTCCCCACCCAGCAGGCTCCACCCACGTCGGCCACCCCTTCCGTCGCGTCCCCGTGGCCTCCTGGTGGCATTCGGTGTATACATTTTGGAAGCCCGCTTCCCCCAGCGCTGGAGGTTTTCCTGGCAGTGGACGCGCTGCCCGAAGTGCATCGGGTGGGTTTCGGCAGGATGCCTATTGGCCTCATCTGTCCCGGCACTGCCACCGGGGACCACTCCCGAGTGCAGAAAACGCCTCCCCGCCCCCTCCCCCAATCCATCACCACCGTCTTCCCTCTCCCGGGCTTGGGCACCTCGCGCCAGTGGCCACCGTCTCCAGAGCAACCAGGAGGGGCGGGGTCGGGGCGAGTCTGCTGGGGGCGGGGTGAGTGGCGCCTGCGCGCCAGGGCGGCGGTGGGCGTGGCCGGCCCAGCGGGCCGGGGCGCCTGCGCTTTGGTCCCGGCTTTGCGGGCGTCAGAGAGCGGTGTCCGGCGGCGCGGGAGGCCTGGCGCTTGCCCCTGCCCCTCCCCCACCCCTACCCCGGGCGCCGTCCGGGCGCCCCGAAAGGAGGGGCTGAGGAGGGAGGCAGCGGATGGGGCGAGAGGGGGCTTAGATCCCACAGGGCTGCTGGATGCGGCTCTCCCGCTGGCAGGTGTCGGCACTTTTGCTTCCCTCCGCGGTGAGGACCATGTTCTCCTCCCTCTCAGCTGACCTGGGCCGGTCCAAGGAACCTGAGCGCAGGTGGTGCACCTGCGCTGGGGCTCAGGTCCCAGCTGGCACGGGGCCTGTCCAGAGACACGCAGAAGCCTGTCTCCTGAGCATGCACGCACCCAGTGCCAGGCTCAGCCGCAGCCAAAGTGACAGAAGAAGAGGCATGTGTAGGGAGGCCCCCCCTGCAACCGAATCCCCCCTCCCCCGCGTGCGAGAGCACGGATTCCCCAGTAGAGCCCACTGGCAGGGCACTGAGGCCCGGAGCCACCTGCCATCAGCAGCGTAGTCCTGGGTGTCCCCGCAGCCCTCAGGAGCACCAGGGCCTGGGGCTTGATCGACCAGGCAGCTGCGCCTCGGCGAGAAGGGCTATCTGCTTCGGTTTGGAAATCTGGACGGTATCCCTGCGGCATTGGCCGCTATGGTAGCTTGGAACGGCAATCAGTAGGAACATCACCTGGTTGCGTGGCGTGCTCTGGCAGAGGGAAGTGTGCTTAAGATGATGGGTTCTCACTTTTTTTCCCCCCAAAACGGATGGTTACGACTCGAGTCAAGGCCCAAACAACCCATACGTCCGCTTTGGACGGTCACGATGGCCGCTTAGAATATACCCGGTCCATGGAACACCTGGACCTGGAAGCCCACTTGACCGCAGTGCCTGCCTCAAGTGAGCAGAAATGATTTCCACGCAAGTGTCTCACCACCCAAGAGGTAAGCAGTTTCGTTTTGCGTCCCCCGGCCCCAGAGCCGAGAGAAATGCTCGTTCGTTCGTACGGTCCCAAAAAGGTGGGCGAGAGGAGAAAGGGCAGGCTGATTGCTCAGAGTCGTCGGGGTGCTCTGGGGCCCCTCTCGTCCCACCAAAGAAACGCAGAGAAAGAGAGGTCCTTGACAAGGGAGAGGGAAGACTCTGGGCCTGTGCTCTCCGGGAGACAGGCCTCTGCAGGCCTGGCCGGGAGCCCAGGCCGAAGCCCGCAGGTCACCGGTGGGAAAGGCCGGGGTTCCCCTGACACAAGGTGGAGGTGACGGCGATGGGAGACAGCATGTCTGTGACCATGGCCGTGGGAGAGACCTGCAGGGCAACGCCGGCCGGCCCTAGGTAGGCCCCCGCTTGAGGAGGCCTCGGGGACTTTGGTGGGCAAGGAAACCCCTCTTCAGACGGGTCTGGCAGCCTGGCCCAACCCAGACCCTTGGCCTGGGTCAGGTGAGCTATGGCATGGAGAGGGGGCTCTCCCAGCAGCCCCAGATCTGGCCCAGGGGTCCCTTCCCCCACAGCCCCTTCTGCAAGGGGCCCTGCCCCTCCCCCTGCCTTAGAACTCAGCCCTCTGCCCCCCAGCAAGTGTGAGGAAGGAACTATTCCTTTCCTACAGTGGCCCCTAGCGGTGGAAGTTTTGCCTCTGACTTTGGGCAACGGAGCCGCTCTCTTGTTCCTGGAGCTTCTTCTGTCTCTTGGCTTTTCACCAGACAGACGGGAGGGAACAACTGTCCAGGACAGCATAGCAGAGCTTCTCTCCTGGCCCAGTCCCCACCCAGCAGGCTCCACCCACGTCGGCCACCCCTTCCGTCGCGTCCCCGTGGCCTCCTGGTGGCATTCGGTGTATACATTTTGGAAGCCCGCTTCCCCCAGCGCTGGAGGTTTTCCTGGCAGTGGACGCGCTGCCCGAAGTGCATCGGGTGGGTTTCGGCAGGATGCCTATTGGCCTCATCTGTCCCGGCACTGCCACCGGGGACCACTCCCGAGTGCAGAAAACGCCTCCCCGCCCCCTCCCCCAATCCATCACCACCGTCTTCCCTCTCCCGGGCTTGGGCACCTCGCGCCAGTGGCCACCGTCTCCAGAGCAACCAGGAGGGGCGGGGTCGGGGCGAGTCTGCTGGGGGCGGGGTGAGTGGCGCCTGCGCGCCAGGGCGGCGGTGGGCGTGGCCGGCCCAGCGGGCCGGGGCGCCTGCGCTTTGGTCCCGGCTTTGCGGGCGTCAGAGAGCGGTGTCCGGCGGCGCGGGAGGCCTGGCGCTTGCCCCTGCCCCTCCCCCACCCCTACCCCGGGCGCCGTCCGGGCGCCCCGAAAGGAGGGGCTGAGGAGGGAGGCAGCGGATGGGGCGAGAGGGGGCTTAGATCCCACAGGGCTGCTGGATGCGGCTCTCCCGCTGGCAGGTGTCGGCACTTTTGCTTCCCTCCGCGGTGAGGACCATGTTCTCCTCCCTCTCAGCTGACCTGGGCCGGTCCAAGGAACCTGAGTGCAGGTGGTGCACCTGCGCTGGGGCTCAGGTCCCAGCTGGCACGGGGCCTGTCCAGAGACACGCAGAAGCCTGTCTCCTGAGCATGCACGCACCCAGTGCCAGGCTCAGCCGCAGCCAAAGTGACAGAAGAAGAGGCATGTGTAGGGAGGCCCCCCTGCAACCGAATCCCCCCTCCCCCGCGTGCGAGAGCACGGATTCCCCAGTAGAGCCCACTGGCAGGGCACTGAGGCCCGGAGCCACCTGCCATCAGCAGCGTAGTCCTGGGTGTCCCCGCAGCCCTCAGGAGCACCAGGGCCTGGGGCTTGATCGACCAGGCAGCTGCGCCTCGGCGAGAAGGGCTATCTGCTTCGGTTTGGAAATCTGGACGGTATCCCTGCGGCATTGGCCGCTATGGTAGCTTGGAACGGCAATCAGTAGGAACATCACCTGGTTGCGTGGCGTGCTCTGGCAGAGGGAAGTGTGCTTAAGATGATGGGTTCTCACTTTTTTTCCCCCCAAAACGGATGGTTACGACTCGAGTCAAGGCCCAAACAACCCATACGTCCGCTTTGGACGGTCACGATGGCCGCTTAGAATATACCCGGTCCATGGAACACCTGGACCTGTAAGCCCACTTGACCGCAGTGCCTGCCTCAAGTGAGCAGAAATGATTTCCACGCAAGTGTCTCACCACCCAATAGGTAAGCAGTTTCGTTTTGCGTCCCCCGGCCCCAGAGCCGAGAGAAATGCTCGTTCGTTCGTACGGTCCCAAAAAGGTGGGCGAGAGGAGAAAGGGCAGGCTGATTGCTCAGAGTCGTCGGGGTGCTCTGGGGCCCCTCTCGTCCCACCAAAGAAACGCAGAGAAAGAGAGGTCCTTGACAAGGGAGAGGGAAGACTCTGGGCCTGTGCTCTCCGGGAGACAGGCCTCTGCAGGCCTGGCCGGGAGCCCAGGCCGAAGCCCGCAGGTCACCGGTGGGAAAGGCCGGGGTTCCCCTGACACAAGGTGGAGGTGACGGCGATGGGAGACAGCATGTCTGTGACCATGGCCGTGGGAGAGACCTGCAGGGCAACGCCGGCCGGCCCTAGGTAGGCCCCCGCTTGAGGAGGCCTCGGGGACTTTGGTGGGCAAGGAAACCCCTCTTCAGACGGGTCTGGCAGCCTGGCCCAACCCAGACCCTTGGCCTGGGTCAGGTGAGCTATGGCATGGAGAGGGGGCTCTCCCAGCAGCCCCAGATCTGGCCCAGGGGTCCCTTCCCCCACAGCCCCTTCTGCAAGGGGCCCTGCCCCTCCCCCTGCCTTACAACTCAGCCCTCTGCCCCCCAGCAAGTGTGAGGAAGGAACTATTCCTTTCCTACAGTGGCCCCTAGCGGTGGAAGTTTTGCCTCTGACTTTGGGCAACGGAGCCGCTCTCTTGTTCCTGGAGCTTCTTCTGTCTCTTGGCTTTTCACCAGACAGACGGGAGGGAACAACTGTCCAGGACAGCATAGCAGAGCTTCTCTCCTGGCCCAGTCCCCACCCAGCAGGCTCCACCCACGTCGGCCACCCCTTCCGTCGCGTCCCCGTGGCCTCCTGGTGGCATTCGGTGTATACATTTTGGAAGCCCGCTTCCCCCAGCGCTGGAGGTTTTCCTGGCAGTGGACGCGCTGCCCGAAGTGCATCGGGTGGGTTTCGGCAGGATGCCTATTGGCCTCATCTGTCCCGGCACTGCCACCGGGGACCACTCCCGAGTGCAGAAAACGCCTCCCCGCCCCCTCCCCCAATCCATCACCACCGTCTTCCCTCTCCCGGGCTTGGGCACCTCGCGCCAGTGGCCACCGTCTCCAGAGCAACCAGGAGGGGCGGGGTCGGGGCGAGTCTGCTGGGGGCGGGGTGAGTGGCGCCTGCGCGCCAGGGCGGCGGTGGGCGTGGCCGGCCCAGCGGGCCGGGGCGCCTGCGCTTTGGTCCCGGCTTTGCGGGCGTCAGAGAGCGGTGTCCGGCGGCGCGGGAGGCCTGGCGCTTGCCCCTGCCCCTCCCCCACCCCTACCCCGGGCGCCGTCCGGGCGCCCCGAAAGGAGGGGCTGAGGAGGGAGGCAGCGGATGGGGCGAGAGGGGGCTTAGATCCCACAGGGCTGCTGGATGCGGCTCTCCCGCTGGCAGGTGTCGGCACTTTTGCTCCCCTCCGCGGTGAGGACCATGTTCTCCTCCCTCTCAGCTGACCTGGGCCGGTCCAAGGAACCTGAGCGCAGGTGGTGCACCTGCGCTGGGGCTCAGGTCCCAGCTGGCACGGGGCCTGTCCAGAGACACGCAGAAGCCTGTCTCCTGAGCATGCACGCACCCAGTGCCAGGCTCAGCCGCAGCCAAAGTGACAGAAGAAGAGGCATGTGTAGGGAGGCCCCCCTGCAACCGAATCCCCCCTCCCCCACGTGCGAGAGCACGGATTCCCCAGTAGAGCCCACTGGCAGGGCACTGAGGCCCGGAGCCACCTGCCATCAGCAGCGTAGTCCTGGGTGTCCCCGCAGCCCTCAGGAGCACCAGGGCCTGGGGCTTGATCGACCAGGCAGCTGCGCCTCGGCGAGAAGGGCTATCTGCTTCGGTTTGGAAATCTGGACGGTATCCCTGCGGCATTGGCCGCTATGGTAGCTTGGAACGGCAATCAGTAGGAACATCACCTGGTTGCGTGGCGTGCTCTGGCAGAGGGAAGTGTGCTTAAGATGATGGGTTCTCACTTTTTTTCCCCCCAAAACGGATGGTTACGACTCGAGTCAAGGCCCAAACAACCCATACGTCCGCTTTGGACGGTCACGATGGCCGCTTAGAATATACCCGGTCCATGGAACACCTGGACCTGGAAGCCCACTTGACCGCAGTGCCTGCCTCAAGTGAGCAGAAATGATTTCCACGCAAGTGTCTCACCACCCAAGAGGTAAGCAGTTTCGTTTTGCGTCCCCCGGCCCCAGAGCCGAGAGAAATGCTCGTTCGTTCGTACGGTCCCAAAAAGGTGGGCGAGAGGAGAAAGGGCAGGCTGATTGCTCAGAGTCGTCGGGGTGCTCTGGGGCCCCTCTCGTCCCACCAAAGAAACGCAGAGAAAGAGAGGTCCTTGACAAGGGAGAGGGAAGACTCTGGGCCTGTGCTCTCCGGGAGACAGGCCTCTGCAGGCCTGGCCGGGAGCCCAGGCCGAAGCCCGCAGGTCACCGGTGGGAAAGGCCGGGGTTCCCCTGACACAAGGTGGAGGTGACGGCGATGGGAGACAGCATGTCTGTGACCATGGCCGTGGGAGAGACCTGCAGGGCAACGCCGGCCGGCCCTAGGTAGGCCCCCGCTTGAGGAGGCCTCGGGGACTTTGGTGGGCAAGGAAACCCCTCTTCAGACGGGTCTGGCAGCCTGGCCCAACCCAGACCCTTGGCCTGGGTCAGGTGAGCTATGGCATGGAGAGGGGGCTCTCCCAGCAGCCCCAGATCTGGCCCAGGGGTCCCTTCCCCCACAGCCCCTTCTGCAAGGGGCCCTGCCCCTCCCCCTGCCTTAGAACTCAGCCCTCTGCCCCCCAGCAAGTGTGAGGAAGGAACTATTCCTTTCCTACAGTGGCCCCTAGCGGTGGAAGTTTTGCCTCTGACTTTGGGCAACGGAGCCGCTCTCTTGTTCCTGGAGCTTCTTCTGTCTCTTGGCTTTTCACCAGACAGACGGGAGGGAACAACTGTCCAGGACAGCATAGCAGAGCTTCTCTCCTGGCCCAGTCCCCACCCAGCAGGCTCCACCCACGTCGGCCACCCCTTCCGTCGCGTCCCCGTGGCCTCCTGGTGGCATTCGGTGTATACATTTTGGAAGCCCGCTTCCCCCAGCGCTGGAGGTTTTCCTGGCAGTGGACGCGCTGCCCGAAGTGCATCGGGTGGGTTTCGGCAGGATGCCTATTGGCCTCATCTGTCCCGGCACTGCCACCGGGGACCACTCCCGAGTGCAGAAAACGCCTCCCCGCCCCCTCCCCCAATCCATCACCACCGTCTTCCCTCTCCCGGGCTTGGGCACCTCGCGCCAGTGGCCACCGTCTCCAGAGCAACCAGGAGGGGCGGGGTCGGGGCGAGTCTGCTGGGGGCGGGGTGAGTGGCGCCTGCGCGCCAGGGCGGCGGTGGGCGTGGCCGGCCCAGCGGGCCGGGGCGCCTGCGCTTTGGTCCCGGCTTTGCGGGCGTCAGAGAGCGGTGTCCGGCGGCGCGGGAGGCCTGGCGCTTGCCCCTGCCCCTCCCCCACCCCTACCCCGGGCGCCGTCCGGGCGCCCCGAAAGGAGGGGCTGAGGAGGGAGGCAGCGGATGGGGCGAGAGGGGGCTTAGATCCCACAGGGCTGCTGGATGCGGCTCTCCCGCTGGCAGGTGTCGGCACTTTTGCTTCCCTCCGCGGTGAGGACCATGTTCTCCTCCCTCTCAGCTGACCTGGGCCGGTCCAAGGAACCTGAGCGCAGGTGGTGCACCTGCGCTGGGGCTCAGGTCCCAGCTGGCACGGGGCCTGTCCAGAGACACGCAGAAGCCTGTCTCCTGAGCATGCACGCACCCAGTGCCAGGCTCAGCCGCAGCCAAAGTGACAGAAGAAGAGGCATGTGTAGGGAGGCCCCCCTGCAACCGAATCCCCCCTCCCCCGCGTGCGAGAGCACGGATTCCCCAGTAGAGCCCACTGGCAGGGCACTGAGGCCCGGAGCCACCTGCCATCAGCAGCGTAGTCCTGGGTGTCCCCGCAGCCCTCAGGAGCACCAGGGCCTGGGGCTTGATCGACCAGGCAGCTGCGCCTCGGCGAGAAGGGCTATCTGCTTCGGTTTGGAAATCTGGACAGTATCCCTGCGGCATTGGCCGCTATGGTAGCTTGGAACAGCAATCAGTAGGAACATCACCTGGTTGCGTGGCGTGCTCTGGCAGAGGGAAGTGTGCTTAAGATGATGGGTTCTCACTTTTTTTCCCCCCAAAACGGATGGTTACGACTCGAGCCAAGGCCCAAACAACCCATACGTCCGCTTTGGACGGTCACGATGGCCGCTTAGAATATACCCGGTCCATGGAACACCTGGACCTGGAAGCCCACTTGACCGCAGTGCCTGCCTCAAGTGAGCAGAAATGATTTCCACGCAAGTGTCTCACCACCCAAGAGGTAAGCAGTTTCGTTTTGCGTCCCCCGGCCCCAGAGCCGAGAGAAATGCTCGTTCGTTCGTACGGTCCCAAAAAGGTGGGCGAGAGGAGAAAGGGCAGGCTGATTGCTCAGAGTCGTCGGGGTGCTCTGGGGCCCCTCTCGTCCCACCAAAGAAACGCAGAGAAAGAGAGGTCCTTGACAAGGGAGAGGGAAGACTCTGGGCCTGTGCTCTCCGGGAGACAGGCCTCTGCAGGCCTGGCCGGGAGCCCAGGCCGAAGCCCGCAGGTCACCGGTGGGAAAGGCCGGGGTTCCCCTGACACAAGGTGGAGGTGACGGCGATGGGAGACAGCATGTCTGTGACCATGGCCGTGGGAGAGAGCTGCAGGGCAACGCCGGCCGGCCCTAGGTAGGCCCCCGCTTGAGGAGGCCTCGGGGACTTTGGTGGGCAAGGAAACCCCTCTTCAGACGGGTCTGGCAGCCTGGCCCAACCCAGACCCTTGGCCTGGGTCAGGTGAGCTATGGCATGGAGAGGGGGCTCTCCCAGCAGCCCCAGATCTGGCCCAGGGGTCCCTTCCCCCACAGCCCCTTCTGCAAGGGGCCCTGCCCCTCCCCCTGCCTTAGAACTCAGCCCTCTGCCCCCCAGCAAGTGTGAGGAAGGAACTATTCCTATCCTACAGTGGCCCCTAGCGGTGGAAGTTTTGCCTCTGACTTTGGGCAACGGAGCCGCTCTCTTGTTCCTGGAGCTTCTTCTGTCTCTTGGCTTTTCACCAGACAGACGGGAGGGAACAACTGTCCAGGACAGCATAGCAGAGCTTCTCTCCTGGCCCAGTCCCCACCCAGCAGGCTCCACCCACGTCGGCCACCCCTTCCGTCGCGTCCCCGTGGCCTCCTGGTGGCATTCGGTGTATACATTTTGGAAGCCCGCTTCCCCCAGCGCTGGAGGTTTTCCTGGCAGTGGACGCGCTGCCCGAAGTGCATCGGGTGGGTTTCGGCAGGATGCCTATTGGCCTCATCTGTCCCGGCACTGCCACCGGGGACCACTCCCGAGTGCAGAAAACGCCTCCCCGCCCCCTCCCCCAATCCATCACCACCGTCTTCCCTCTCCCGGGCTTGGGCACCTCGCGCCAGTGGCCACCGTCTCCAGAGCAACCAGGAGGGGCGGGGTCGGGGCGAGTCTGCTGGGGGCGGGGTGAGTGGCGCCTGCGCGCCAGGGCGGCGGTGGGCGTGGCCGGCCCAGCGGGCCGGGGCGCCTGCGCTTTGGTCCCGGCTTTGCGGGCGTCAGAGAGCGGTGTCCGGCGGCGCGGGAGGCCTGGCGCTTGCCCCTGCCCCTCCCCCACCCCTACCCCGGGCGCCGTCCGGGCGCCCCGAAAGGAGGGGCTGAGGAGGGAGGCAGCGGATGGGGCGAGAGGGGGCTTAGATCCCACAGGGCTGCTGGATGCGGCTCTCCCGCTGGCAGGTGTCGGCACTTTTGCTTCCCTCCGCGGTGAGGACCATGTTCTCCTCCCTCTCAGCTGACCTGGGCCGGTCCAAGGAACCTGAGCGCAGGTGGTGCACCTGCGCTGGGGCTCAGGTCCCAGCTGGCACGGGGCCTGTCCAGAGACACGCAGAAGCCTGTCTCCTGAGCATGCACGCACCCAGTGCCAGGCTCAGCCGCAGCCAAAGTGACAGAAGAAGAGGCATGTGTAGGGAGGCCCCCCTGCAACCGAATCCCCCCTCCCCCGCGTGCGAGAGCACGGATTCCCCAGTAGAGCCCACTGGCAGGGCACTGAGGCCCGGAGCCACCTGCCATCAGCAGCGTAGTCCTGGGTGTCCCCGCAGCCCTCAGGAGCACCAGGGCCTGGGGCTTGATCGACCAGGCAGCTGCGCCTCGGCGAGAAGGGCTATCTGCTTCGGTTTGGAAATCTGGACGGTATCCCTGCGGCATTGGCCGCTATGGTAGCTTGGAACGGCAATCAGTAGGAACATCACCTGGTTGCGTGGCGTGCTCTGGCAGAGGGAAGTGTGCTTAAGATGATGGGTTCTCACTTTTTTTCCCCCCAAAACGGATGGTTACGACTCGAGTCAAGGCCCAAACAACCCATACGTCCGCTTTGGACGGTCACGATGGCCGCTTAGAATATACCCGGTCCATGGAACACCTGGACCTGGAAGCCCACTTGACCGCAGTGCCTGCCTCAAGTGAGCAGAAATGATTTCCACGCAAGTGTCTCACCACCCAAGAGGTAAGCAGTTTCGTTTTGCGTCCCCCGGCCCCAGAGCCGAGAGAAATGCTCGTTCGTTCGTACGGTCCCAAAAAGGTGGGCGAGAGGAGAAAGGGCAGGCTGATTGCTCAGAGTCGTCGGGGTGCTCTGGGGCCCCTCTCGTCCCACCAAAGAAACGCAGAGAAAGAGAGGTCCTTGACAAGGGAGAGGGAAGACTCTGGGCCTGTGCTCTCCGGGAGACAGGCCTCTGCAGGCCTGGCCGGGAGCCCAGGCCGAAGCCCGCAGGTCACCGGTGGGAAAGGCCGGGGTTCCCCTGACACAAGGTGGAGGTGACGGCGATGGGAGACAGCATGTCTGTGACCATGGCCGTGGGAGAGAGCTGCAGGGCAACGCCGGCCGGCCCTAGGTAGGCCCCCGCTTGAGGAGGCCTCGGGGACTTTGGTGGGCAAGGAAACCCCTCTTCAGACGGGTCTGGCAGCCTGGCCCAACCCAGACCCTTGGCCTGGGTCAGGTGAGCTATGGCATGGAGAGGGGGCTCTCCCAGCAGCCCCAGATCTGGCCCAGGGGTCCCTTCCCCCACAGCCCCTTCTGCAAGGGGCCCTGCCCCTCCCCCTGCCTTAGAACTCAGCCCTCTGCCCCCCAGCAAGTGTGAGGAAGGAACTATTCCTATCCTACAGTGGCCCCTAGCGGTGGAAGTTTTGCCTCTGACTTTGGGCAACGGAGCCGCTCTCTTGTTCCTGGAGCTTCTTCTGTCTCTTGGCTTTTCACCAGACAGACGGGAGGGAACAACTGTCCAGGACAGCATAGCAGAGCTTCTCTCCTGGCCCAGTCCCCACCCAGCAGGCTCCACCCACGTCGGCCACCCCTTCCGTCGCGTCCCCGTGGCCTCCTGGTGGCATTCGGTGTATACATTTTGGAAGCCCGCTTCCCCCAGCGCTGGAGGTTTTCCTGGCAGTGGACGCGCTGCCCGAAGTGCATCGGGTGGGTTTCGGCAGGATGCCTATTGGCCTCATCTGTCCCGGCACTGCCACCGGGGACCACTCCCGAGTGCAGAAAACGCCTCCCCGCCCCCTCCCCCAATCCATCACCACCGTCTTCCCTCTCCCGGGCTTGGGCACCTCGCGCCAGTGGCCACCGTCTCCAGAGCAACCAGGAGGGGCGGGGTCGGGGCGAGTCTGCTGGGGGCGGGGTGAGTGGCGCCTGCGCGCCAGGGCGGCGGTGGGCGTGGCCGGCCCAGCGGGCCGGGGCGCCTGCGCTTTGGTCCCGGCTTTGCGGGCGTCAGAGAGCGGTGTCCGGCGGCGCGGGAGGCCTGGCGCTTGCCCCTGCCCCTCCCCCACCCCTACCCCGGGCGCCGTCCGGGCGCCCCGAAAGGAGGGGCTGAGGAGGGAGGCAGCGGATGGGGCGAGAGGGGGCTTAGATCCCACAGGGCTGCTGGATGCGGCTCTCCCGCTGGCAGGTGTCGGCACTTTTGCTTCCCTCCGCGGTGAGGACCATGTTCTCCTCCCTCTCAGCTGACCTGGGCCGGTCCAAGGAACCTGAGCGCAGGTGGTGCACCTGCGCTGGGGCTCAGGTCCCAGCTGGCACGGGGCCTGTCCAGAGACACGCAGAAGCCTGTCTCCTGAGCATGCACGCACCCAGTGCCAGGCTCAGCCGCAGCCAAAGTGACAGAAGAAGAGGCATGTGTAGGGAGGCCCCCCTGCAACCGAATCCCCCCTCCCCCGCGTGCGAGAGCACGGATTCCCCAGTAGAGCCCACTGGCAGGGCACTGAGGCCCGGAGCCACCTGCCATCAGCAGCGTAGTCCTGGGTGTCCCCGCAGCCCTCAGGAGCACCAGGGCCTGGGGCTTGATCGACCAGGCAGCTGCGCCTCGGCGAGAAGGGCTATCTGCTTCGGTTTGGAAATCTGGACGGTATCCCTGCGGCATTGGCCGCTATGGTAGCTTGGAACGGCAATCAGTAGGAACATCACCTGGTTGCGTGGCGTGCTCTGGCAGAGGGAAGTGTGCTTAAGATGATGGGTTCTCACTTTTTTTCCCCCCAAAACGGATGGTTACGACTCGAGTCAAGGCCCAAACAACCCATACGTCCGCTTTGGACGGTCACGATGGCCGCTTAGAATATACCCGGTCCATGGAACACCTGGACCTGGAAGCCCACTTGACCGCAGTGCCTGCCTCAAGTGAGCAGAAATGATTTCCACGCAAGTGTCTCACCACCCAAGAGGTAAGCAGTTTCGTTTTGCGTCCCCCGGCCCCAGAGCCGAGAGAAATGCTCGTTCGTTCGTACGGTCCCAAAAAGGTGGGCGAGAGGAGAAAGGGCAGGCTGATTGCTCAGAGTCGTCGGGGTGCTCTGGGGCCCCTCTCGTCCCACCAAAGAAACGCAGAGAAAGAGAGGTCCTTGACAAGGGAGAGGGAAGACTCTGGGCCTGTGCTCTCCGGGAGACAGGCCTCTGCAGGCCTGGCCGGGAGCCCAGGCCGAAGCCCGCAGGTCACCGGTGGGAAAGGCCGGGGTTCCCCTGACACAAGGTGGAGGTGACGGCGATGGGAGACAGCATGTCTGTGACCATGGCCGTGGGAGAGAGCTGCAGGGCAACGCCGGCCGGCCCTAGGTAGGCCCCCGCTTGAGGAGGCCTCGGGGACTTTGGTGGGCAAGGAAACCCCTCTTCAGACGGGTCTGGCAGCCTGGCCCAACCCAGACCCTTGGCCTGGGTCAGGTGAGCTATGGCATGGAGAGGGGGCTCTCCCAGCAGCCCCAGATCTGGCCCAGGGGTCCCTTCCCCCACAGCCCCTTCTGCAAGGGGCCCTGCCCCTCCCCCTGCCTTAGAACTCAGCCCTCTGCCCCCCAGCAAGTGTGAGGAAGGAACTATTCCTATCCTACAGTGGCCCCTAGCGGTGGAAGTTTTGCCTCTGACTTTGGGCAACGGAGCCGCTCTCTTGTTCCTGGAGCTTCTTCTGTCTCTTGGCTTTTCACCAGACAGACGGGAGGGAACAACTGTCCAGGACAGCATAGCAGAGCTTCTCTCCTGGCCCAGTCCCCACCCAGCAGGCTCCACCCACGTCGGCCACCCCTTCCGTCGCGTCCCCGTGGCCTCCTGGTGGCATTCGGTGTATACATTTTGGAAGCCCGCTTCCCCCAGCGCTGGAGGTTTTCCTGGCAGTGGACGCGCTGCCCGAAGTGCATCGGGTGGGTTTCGGCAGGATGCCTATTGGCCTCATCTGTCCCGGCACTGCCACCGGGGACCACTCCCGAGTGCAGAAAACGCCTCCCCGCCCCCTCCCCCAATCCATCACCACCGTCTTCCCTCTCCCGGGCTTGGGCACCTCGCGCCAGTGGCCACCGTCTCCAGAGCAACCAGGAGGGGCGGGGTCGGGGCGAGTCTGCTGGGGGCGGGGTGAGTGGCGCCTGCGCGCCAGGGCGGCGGTGGGCGTGGCCGGCCCAGCGGGCCGGGGCGCCTGCGCTTTGGTCCCGGCTTTGCGGGCGTCAGAGAGCGGTGTCCGGCGGCGCGGGAGGCCTGGCGTTTGCCCCTGCCCCTCCCCCACCCCTACCCCGGGCGCCGTCCGGGCGCCCTGAAAGGAGGGGCTGAGGAGGGAGGCAGCGGATGGGGCGAGAGGGGGCTTAGATCCCACAGGGCTGCTGGATGCGGCTCTCCCGCTGGCAGGTGTCGGCACTTTTGCTTCCCTCCGCGGTGAGGACCATGTTCTCCTCCCTCTCAGCTGACCTGGGCCGGTCCAAGGAACCTGAGCGCAGGTGGTGCACCTGCGCTGGGGCTCAGGTCCCAGCTGGCACGGGGCCTGTCCAGAGACACGCAGAAGCCTGTCTCCTGAGCATGCACGCACCCAGTGCCAGGCTCAGCCGCAGCCAAAGTGACAGAAGAAGAGGCATGTGTAGGGAGGCCCCCCTGCAACCGAATCCCCCCTCCCCCGCGTGCGAGAGCACGGATTCCCCAGTAGAGCCCACTGGCAGGGCACTGAGGCCCGGAGCCACCTGCCATCAGCAGCGTAGTCCTGGGTGTCCCCGCAGCCCTCAGGAGCACCAGGGCCTGGGGCTTGATCGACCAGGCAGCTGCGCCTCGGCGAGAAGGGCTATCTGCTTCGGTTTGGAAATCTGGACGGTATCCCTGCGGCATTGGCCGCTATGGTAGCTTGGAACGGCAATCAGTAGGAACATCACCTGGTTGCGTGGCGTGCTCTGGCAGAGGGAAGTGTGCTTAAGATGATGGGTTCTCACTTTTTTTCCCCCCAAAACGGATGGTTACGACTCGAGTCAAGGCCCAAACAACCCATACGTCCGCTTTGGACGGTCACGATGGCCGCTTAGAATATACCCGGTCCATGGAACACCTGGACCTGGAAGCCCACTTGACCGCAGTGCCTGCCTCAAGTGAGCAGAAATGATTTCCACGCAAGTGTCTCACCACCCAAGAGGTAAGCAGTTTCGTTTTGCGTCCCCCGGCCCCAGAGCCGAGAGAAATGCTCGTTCGTTCGTACGGTCCCAAAAAGGTGGGCGAGAGGAGAAAGGGCAGGCTGATTGCTCAGAGTCGTCGGGGTGCTCTGGGGCCCCTCTCGTCCCACCAAAGAAACGCAGAGAAAGAGAGGTCCTTGACAAGGGAGAGGGAAGACTCTGGGCCTGTGCTCTCCGGGAGACAGGCCTCTGCAGGCCTGGCCGGGAGCCCAGGCCGAAGCCCGCAGGTCACCGGTGGGAAAGGCCGGGGTTCCCCTGACACAAGGTGGAGGTGACGGCGATGGGAGACAGCATGTCTGTGACCATGGCCGTGGGAGAGAGCTGCAGGGCAACGCCGGCCGGCCCTAGGTAGGCCCCCGCTTGAGGAGGCCTCGGGGACTTTGGTGGGCAAGGAAACCCCTCTTCAGACGGGTCTGGCAGCCTGGCCCAACCCAGACCCTTGGCCTGGGTCAGGTGAGCTATGGCATGGAGAGGGGGCTCTCCAGCAGCCCCAGATCTGGCCCAGGGGTCCCTTCCCCCACAGCCCCTTCTGCAAGGGGCCCTGCCCCTCCCCCTGCCTTAGAACTCAGCCCTCTGCCCCCCAGCAAGTGTGAGGAAGGAACTATTCCTTTCCTACAGTGGCCCCTAGCGGTGGAAGTTTTGCCTCTGACTTTGGGCAACGGAGCCGCTCTCTTGTTCCTGGAGCTTCTTCTGTCTCTTGGCTTTTCACCAGACAGACGGGAGGGAACAACTGTCCAGGACAGCATAGCAGAGCTTCTCTCCTGGCCCAGTCCCCACCCAGCAGGCTCCACCCACGTCGGCCACCCCTTCCGTCGCGTCCCCGTGGCCTCCTGGTGGCATTCGGTGTATACATTTTGGAAGCCCGCTTCCCCCAGCGCTGGAGGTTTTCCTGGCAGTGGACGCGCTGCCCGAAGTGCATCGGGTGGGTTTCGGCAGGATGCCTATTGGCCTCATCTGTCCCGGCACTGCCACCGGGGACCACTCCCGAGTGCAGAAAACGCCTCCCCGCCCCCTCCCCCAATCCATCACCACCGTCTTCCCTCTCCCGGGCTTGGGCACCTCGCGCCAGTGGCCACCGTCTCCAGAGCAACCAGGAGGGGCGGGGTCGGGGCGAGTCTGCTGGGGGCGGGGTGAGTGGCGCCTGCGCGCCAGGGCGGCGGTGGGCGTGGCCGGCCCAGCGGGCCGGGGCGCCTGCGCTTTGGTCCCGGCTTTGCGGGCGTCAGAGAGCGGTGTCCGGCGGCGCGGGAGGCCTGGCGCTTGCCCCTGCCCCTCCCCCACCCCTACCCCGGGCGCCGTCCGGGCGCCCCGAAAGGAGGGGCTGAGGAGGGAGGCAGCGGATGGGGCGAGAGGGGGCTTAGATCCCACAGGGCTGCTGGCTGCGGCTCTCCCGCTGGCAGGTGTCGGCACTTTTGCTTCCCTCCGCGGTGAGGACCATGTTCTCCTCCCTCTCAGCTGACCTGGGCCGGTCCAAGGAACCTGAGCGCAGGTGGTGCACCTGCGCTGGGGCTCAGGTCCCAGCTGGCACGGGGCCTGTCCAGAGACACGCAGAAGCCTGTCTCCTGAGCATGCACGCACCCAGTGCCAGGCTCAGCCGCAGCCAAAGTGACAGAAGAAGAGGCATGTGTAGGGAGGCCCCCCTGCAACCGAATCCCCCCTCCCCCGCGTGCGAGAGCACGGATTCCCCAGTAGAGCCCACTGGCAGGGCACTGAGGCCCGGAGCCACCTGCCATCAGCAGCGTAGTCCTGGGTGTCCCCGCAGCCCTCAGGAGCACCAGGGCCTGGGGCTTGATCGACCAGGCAGCTGCGCCTCGGCGAGAAGGGCTATCTGCTTCGGTTTGGAAATCTGGACGGTATCCCTGCGGCATTGGCCGCTATGGTAGCTTGGAACGGCAATCAGTAGGAACATCACCTGGTTGCGTGGCGTGCTCTGGCAGAGGGAAGTGTGCTTAAGATGATGGGTTCTCACTTTTTTTCCCCCCAAAACGGATGGTTACGACTCGAGTCAAGGCCCAAACAACCCATACGTCCGCTTTGGACGGTCACGATGGCCGCTTAGAATATACCCGGTCCATGGAACACCTGGACCTGGAAGCCCACTTGACCGCAGTGCCTGCCTCAAGTGAGCAGAAATGATTTCCACGCAAGTGTCTCACCACCCAAGAGGTAAGCAGTTTCGTTTTGCGTCCCCCGGCCCCAGAGCCGAGAGAAATGCTCGTTCGTTCGTACGGTCCCAAAAAGGTGGGCGAGAGGAGAAAGGGCAGGCTGATTGCTCAGAGTCGTCGGGGTGCTCTGGGGCCCCTCTCGTCCCACCAAAGAAACGCAGAGAAAGAGAGGTCCTTGACAAGGGAGAGGGAAGACTCTGGGCCTGTGCTCTCCGGGAGACAGGCCTCTGCAGGCCTGGCCGGGAGCCCAGGCCGAAGCCCGCAGGTCACCGGTGGGAAAGGCCGGGGTTCCCCTGACACAAGGTGGAGGTGACGGCGATGGGAGACAGCATGTCTGTGACCATGGCCGTGGGAGAGAGCTGCAGGGCAACGCCGGCCGGCCCTAGGTAGGCCCCCGCTTGAGGAGGCCTCGGGGACTTTGGTGGGCAAGGAAACCCCTCTTCAGACGGGTCTGGCAGCCTGGCCCAACCCAGACCCTTGGCCTGGGTCAGGTGAGCTATGGCATGGAGAGGGGGCTCTCCCAGCAGCCCCAGATCTGGCCCAGGGGTCCCTTCCCCCACAGCCCCTTCTGCAAGGGGCCCTGCCCCTCCCCCTGCCTTAGAACTCAGCCCTCTGCCCCCCAGCAAGTGTGAGGAAGGAACTATTCCTTTCCTACAGTGGCCCCTAGCGGTGGAAGTTTTGCCTCTGACTTTGGGCAACGGAGCCGCTCTCTTGTTCCTGGAGCTTCTTCTGTCTCTTGGCTTTTCACCAGACAGACGGGAGGGAACAACTGTCCAGGACAGCATAGCAGAGCTTCTCTCCTGGCCCAGTCCCCACCCAGCAGGCTCCACCCACGTCGGCCACCCCTTCCGTCGCGTCCCCGTGGCCTCCTGGTGGCATTCGGTGTATACATTTTGGAAGCCCGCTTCCCCCAGCGCTGGAGGTTTTCCTGGCAGTGGACGCGCTGCCCGAAGTGCATCGGGTGGGTTTCGGCAGGATGCCTATTGGCCTCATCTGTCCCGGCACTGCCACCGGGGACCACTCCCGAGTGCAGAAAACGCCTCCCCGCCCCCTCCCCCAATCCATCACCACCGTCTTCCCTCTCCCGGGCTTGGGCACCTCGCGCCAGTGGCCACCGTCTCCAGAGCAACCAGGAGGGGCGGGGTCGGGGCGAGTCTGCTGGGGGCGGGGTGAGTGGCGCCTGCGCGCCAGGGCGGCGGTGGGCGTGGCCGGCCCAGCGGGCCGGGGCGCCTGCGCTTTGGTCCCGGCTTTGCGGGCGTCAGAGAGCGGTGTCCGGCGGCGCGGGAGGCCTGGCGCTTGCCCCTGCCCCTCCCCCACCCCTACCCCGGGCGCCGTCCGGGCGCCCCGAAAGGAGGGGCTGAGGAGGGAGGCAGCGGATGGGGCGAGAGGGGGCTTAGATCCCACAGGGCTGCTGGATGCGGCTCTCCCGCTGGCAGGTGTCGGCACTTTTGCTCCCCTCCGCGGTGAGGACCATGTTCTCCTCCCTCTCAGCTGACCTGGGCCGGTCCAAGGAACCTGAGCGCAGGTGGTGCACCTGCGCTGGGGCTCAGGTCCCAGCTGGCACGGGGCCTGTCCAGAGACACGCAGAAGCCTGTCTCCTGAGCATGCACGCACCCAGTGCCAGGCTCAGCCGCAGCCAAAGTGACAGAAGAAGAGGCATGTGTAGGGAGGCCCCCCTGCAACCGAATCCCCCCTCCCCCGCGTGCGAGAGCACGGATTCCCCAGTAGAGCCCACTGGCAGGGCACTGAGGCCCGGAGCCACCTGCCATCAGCAGCGTAGTCCTGGGTGTCCCCGCAGCCCTCAGGAGCACCAGGGCCTGGGGCTTGATCGACCAGGCAGCTGCGCCTCGGCGAGAAGGGCTATCTGCTTCGGTTTGGAAATCTGGACGGTATCCCTGCGGCATTGGCCGCTATGGTAGCTTGGAACGGCAATCAGTAGGAACATCACCTGGTTGCGTGGCGTGCTCTGGCAGAGGGAAGTGTGCTTAAGATGATGGGTTCTCACTTTTTTTCCCCCCAAAACGGATGGTTACGACTCGAGTCAAGGCCCAAACAACCCATACGTCCGCTTTGGACGGTCACGATGGCCGCTTAGAATATACCCGGTCCATGGAACACCTGGACCTGGAAGCCCACTTGACCGCAGTGCCTGCCTCAAGTGAGCAGAAATGATTTCCACGCAAGTGTCTCACCACCCAAGAGGTAAGCAGTTTCGTTTTGCGTCCCCCGGCCCCAGAGCCGAGAGAAATGCTCGTTCGTTCGTACGGTCCCAAAAAGGTGGGCGAGAGGAGAAAGGGCAGGCTGATTGCTCAGAGTCGTCGGGGTGCTCTGGGGCCCCTCTCGTCCCACCAAAGAAACGCAGAGAAAGAGAGGTCCTTGACAAGGGAGAGGGAAGACTCTGGGCCTGTGCTCTCCGGGAGACAGGCCTCTGCAGGCCTGGCCGGGAGCCCAGGCCGAAGCCCGCAGGTCACCGGTGGGAAAGGCCGGGGTTCCCCTGACACAAGGTGGAGGTGACGGCGATGGGAGACAGCATGTCTGTGACCATGGCCGTGGGAGAGAGCTGCAGGGCAACGCCGGCCGGCCCTAGGTAGGCCCCCGCTTGAGGAGGCCTCGGGGACTTTGGTGGGCAAGGAAACCCCTCTTCAGACGGGTCTGGCAGCCTGGCCCAACCCAGACCCTTGGCCTGGGTCAGGTGAGCTATGGCATGGAGAGGGGGCTCTCCCAGCAGCCCCAGATCTGGCCCAGGGGTCCCTTCCCCCACAGCCCCTTCTGCAAGGGGCCCTGCCCCTCCCCCTGCCTTAGAACTCAGCCCTCTGCCCCCCAGCAAGTGTGAGGAAGGAACTATTCCTATCCTACAGTGGCCCCTAGCGGTGGAAGTTTTGCCTCTGACTTTGGGCAACGGAGCCGCTCTCTTGTTCCTGGAGCTTCTTCTGTCTCTTGGCTTTTCACCAGACAGACGGGAGGGAACAACTGTCCAGGACAGCATAGCAGAGCTTCTCTCCTGGCCCAGTCCCCACCCAGCAGGCTCCACCCACGTCGGCCACCCCTTCCGTCGCGTCCCCGTGGCCTCCTGGTGGCATTCGGTGTATACATTTTGGAAGCCCGCTTCCCCCAGCGCTGGAGGTTTTCCTGGCAGTGGACGCGCTGCCCGAAGTGCATCGGGTGGGTTTCGGCAGGATGCCTATTGGCCTCATCTGTCCCGGCACTGCCACCGGGGACCACTCCCGAGTGCAGAAAACGCCTCCCCGCCCCCTCCCCCAATCCATCACCACCGTCTTCCCTCTCCCGGGCTTGGGCACCTCGCGCCAGTGGCCACCGTCTCCAGAGCAACCAGGAGGGGCGGGGTCGGGGCGAGTCTGCTGGGGGCGGGGTGAGTGGCGCCTGCGCGCCAGGGCGGCGGTGGGCGTGGCCGGCCCAGCGGGCCGGGGCGCCTGCGCTTTGGTCCCGGCTTTGCGGGCGTCAGAGAGCGGTGTCCGGCGGCGCGGGAGGCCTGGCGCTTGCCCCTGCCCCTCCCCCACCCCTACCCCGGGCGCCGTCCGGGCGCCCCGAAAGGAGGGGCTGAGGAGGGAGGCAGCGGATGGGGCGAGAGGGGGCTTAGATCCCACAGGGCTGCTGGATGCGGCTCTCCCGCTGGCAGGTGTCGGCACTTTTGCTTCCCTCCGCGGTGAGGACCATGTTCTCCTCCCTCTCAGCTGACCTGGGCCGGTCCAAGGAACCTGAGCGCAGGTGGTGCACCTGCGCTGGGGCTCAGGTCCCAGCTGGCACGGGGCCTGTCCAGAGACACGCAGAAGCCTGTCTCCTGAGCATGCACGCACCCAGTGCCAGGCTCAGCCGCAGCCAAAGTGACAGAAGAAGAGGCATGTGTAGGGAGGCCCCCCTGCAACCGAATCCCCCCTCCCCCGCGTGCGAGAGCACGGATTCCCCAGTAGAGCCCACTGGCAGGGCACTGAGGCCCGGAGCCACCTGCCATCAGCAGCGTAGTCCTGGGTGTCCCCGCAGCCCTCAGGAGCACCAGGGCCTGGGGCTTGATCGACCAGGCAGCTGCGCCTCGGCGAGAAGGGCTATCTGCTTCGGTTTGGAAATCTGGACGGTATCCCTGCGGCATTGGCCGCTATGGTAGCTTGGAACGGCAATCAGTAGGAACATCACCTGGTTGCGTGGCGTGCTCTGCAGAGGGAAGTGTGCTTAAGATGATGGGTTCTCACTTTTTTTCCCCCCAAAACGGATGGTTACGACTCGAGTCAAGGGCCCAAACAACCCATCCGTCCGCTTTGGACGGTCACGATGGCCGCTTAGAATATACCCGGTCCATGGAACACCTGGACCTGGAAGCCCACTTGACCGCAGTGCCTGCCTCAAGTGAGCAGAAATGATTTCCACGCAAGTGTCTCACCACCCAAGAGGTAAGCAGTTTCGTTTTGCGTCCCCCGGCCCCAGAGCCGAGAGAAATGCTCGTTCGTTCGTACGGTCCCAAAAAGGTGGGCGAGAGGAGAAAGGGCAGGCTGATTGCTCAGAGTCCGTCGGGGTGCTCTGGGGCCCCTCTCGTCCCACCAAAGAAACGCAGAGAAAGAGAGGTCCTTGACAAGGGAGAGGGAAGACTCTGGGCCTGTGCTCTCCGGGAGACAGGCCTCTGCAGGCCTGGCCGGGAGCCCAGGCCGAAGGCCCGCAGGTCACCGGTGGGAAAGGCCGGGGTTCCCCTGACACAAGGTGGAGGGTGACGGCGATGGGAGACAGCATGTCTGTGACCATGGCCGTGGGAGAGAGAGCTGCAGGGCAACGCCGGCCGGCCCTAGGTAGGCCCCCGCTTGAGGAGGGCCTCGGGGACTTTGGGTGGGCAAGGAAACCCCTCTTCAGACGGGTCTGGCAGCCTGGCCCAACCCAGACCCTTGGCCTGGGTCAGGGTGAGCTATGGCATGGAGAGGGGGCTCTCCCAGCAGCCCCAGATCTGGCCCAGGGGTCCCTTCCCCCACAGCCCCTTCTGCAAGGGGCCCCTGCCCCCTCCCCCTGCCTTAGAACTCAGCCCTCTGCCCCCCAGCAAGTGTGAGGAAGGAACTATTCCTATCCTACAGTGGCCCCTAGCGGTGGAAGTTTTGCCTCTGACTTTGGGCAACGGAGCCGCTCTCTTGTTCCTGGAGCTTCTTCTGTCTCTTGGCTTTTCACCAGACAGACGGGAGGGAACAACTGTCCAGGACAGCATAGCAGAGCTTCTCCTCCTGGCCCAGTCCCCACCCAGCAGGCTCCACCCACGTCGGCCACCCCTTCCGTCGCGTCCCCGTGGCCTCCTGGTGGCATTCGGTGTATACATTTTGGAAGCCCGCTTCCCCCCAGCGCTGGAGGTTTTCCTGGCAGTGGACGCGCTGCCCGAAGTGCATCGGGTGGGTTTCGGCAGGATGCCTATTGGCCTCATCTGTCCCGGCACTGCCACCGGGGGACCCACTCCCGAGTGCAGAAAACGCCTCCCCGCCCCCTCCCCCAATCCATCACCACCGTCTTCCCCTCTCCCGGGCTTGGGCACCTCGCGCCAGTGGCCACCGTCTCCAGAGCAACCAGGAGGGGCGGGGTCGGGGCGAGTCTGCTGGGGGCGGGGTGAGTGGCGCCTGCGCGCCAGGGCGGCGGTGGGCGTGGCCGGCCCAGCGGGCCGGGGCGCCTGCGCTTTGGTCCCGGCTTTGCGGGCGTCAGAGAGCGGTGTCCGGCGGCGCGGGAGGCCTGGCGCTTGCCCCTGCCCCCTCCCCCCACCCCTACCCCGGGCGCCGTCCGGGCGCCCCGAAAGGAGGGGCTGAGGAGGGAGGCAGCGGATGGGGCGAGAGGGGGCTTAGATCCCACAGGGCTGCTGGCTGCGGCTCTCCCGCTGGGCAGGTGTCGGCACTTTTGCTTCCCTCCGCGGTGAGGACCATGTTCTCCTCCCTCTCAGCTGACCTGGGCCGGTCCAAGGAACCTGAGCGCAGGTGGTGCACCTGCGCTGGGGCTCAGGTCCCAGCTGGCACGGGGCCTGTCCAGAGACACGCAGAAGCCTGTCTCCTGAGCATGCACGCACCCAGTGCCAGGCTCAGCCGCAGCCAAAGTGACAGAAGAAGAGGCATGTGTAGGGGAGGCCCCCCTGCAACCGAATCCCCCTCCCCCGCGTGCGAGAGCACGGATTCCCCAGTAGAGCCCACTGGCAGGGCACTGAGGCCCGGAGCCACCTGCCATCAGCAGCGTAGTCCTGGGTGTCCCCGCAGCCCTCAGGAGCACCAGGGCCTGGGGCTTGATCGACCAGGCAGCTGCGCCTCGGCGAGAAGGGCTATCTGCTTCGGTTTTGGAAATCTGGACGGTATCCTGCGGCATTGGCCGCTATGGTAGCTTGGAACGGCAATCAGTAGAACATCACCTGGTTGCGTGGCGTGCTCTGGCAGAGGGAAGTGTGCTTAAGATGATGGGTTCTCACTTTTTTTCCCCCCAAAACGGATGGTTACGACTCGAGTCAAGGCCCAAACAACCCATACGTCCGCTTTGGACGGTCACGATGGCCGCTTAGAATATACCCGGTCCATGGAACACCTGGACCTGGAAGCCCACTTGACCGCAGTGCCTGCCTCAAGTGAGCAGAAATGATTTCCACGCAAGTGTCTCACCACCCAAGAGGTAAGCAGTTTCGTTTTGCGTCCCCCGGCCCCAGAGCGAGAGAAATGCTCGTTCGTTCGTACGGGTCCCAAAAAGGTGGGCGAGAGGAGAAAGGGCAGGCTGATTGCTCAGAGTCGTCGGGGTGCTCTGGGGGCCCCTCTCGTCCCACCAAAGAAACGCAGAGAAAGAGAGGTCCTTGACAAGGGAGAGGGAAGACTCTGGGCCTGTGCTCTCCGGGAGACAGGCCTCTGCAGGCCTGGCCGGGAGCCCAGGCCGAAGCCCGCAGGTCACCGGTGGGAAAGGCCGGGGTTCCCCTGACACAAGGTGGAGGTGACGGCGATGGGAGACAGCATGTCTGTGACCATGGCCGTGGGAGAGAGCTGCAGGGCAACGCCGGCCGGCCCCTAGGTAGGCCCCCCGCTTGAGGAGGCCTCGGGGACTTTGGTGGCAAGGAAACCCCTCTTCAGACGGGTCTGGCAGCCTGGCCCAACCCAGACCCTTGGCCTGGGTCAGGTGAGCTATGGCATGGAGAGGGGGCTCTCCAGCAGCCCCAGATCTGGCCCAGGGGGTCCCTTCCCCCACAGCCCCTTCTGCAAGGGGCCCTGCCCCTCCCCCTGCCTTAGAACTCAGCCCTCTGCCCCCCAGCAAGTGTGAGGAAGGAACTATTCCTTTCCTACAGTGGCCCCCTAGCGGTGGAAGTTTTGCCTCTGACTTTGGGCAACGGAGCCGTCTCTCTTGTTCCTGGAGCTTCTTCTGTCTCTTGGCTTTTCACCAGACAGACGGGAGGGAACAACTGTCCAGGACAGCATAGCAGAGCTTCTCTCCTGGCCAGTCCCCACCCAGCAGGCTCCACCCACGTCGGCCACCCCTTCCGTCGCGTCCCCGTGGCCTCCTGGTGGCATTCGGTGTATACATTTTGGAAGCCCGCTTCCCCCAGCGCTGGAGGTTTTCCTGGCAGTGGACGCGCTGCCCGAAGTGCATCGGGTGGGTTTCGGCAGGATGCCTATTGGCCTCATCTGTCCCGGCACTGCCACCGGGGACCACTCCCGAGTGCAGAAAACGCCTCCCCGCCCCCTCCCCCAATCCATCACCACCGTCTTCCCTCTCCCGGGCTTGGGCACCTCGCGCCAGTGGCCTCCACCGTCTCCAGAGCAACCAGGAGGGGGCGGGGGTCGGGCGAGTCTGCTGGGGGGCGGGGGTGAGTGGGCGCCTGCGCGCCAGGGCGGCGGTGGGCGTGGCCGGCCCAGCGGGCCGGGGCGCCTGCGCTTTGGTCCCGGCTTTGCGGGCGTCAGAGAGCGGTGTCCGGCGGCGCGGGAGGCCTTGGCGCTTGCCCCTGCCCCTCCCCCACCCCTACCCCGGGCGCCGTCCGGGCGCCCCGAAAGGAGGGGCTGAGGAGGGAGGCAGCGGATGGGGCGAGAGGGGGCTTAGATCCCACAGGGCTGCTGGATGCGGCTCTCCCGCTGGCAGGTGTCGGCACTTTTGCTTCCCTCCGCGGTGAGGGACCATGTTCTCCTCCCTCTCAGCTGACCTGGGCCGGTCCAAGGAACCTGAGCGCAGGTGGTGCACCTGCGCTGGGGCTCAGGTCCCAGCTGGCACGGGGCCTGTCCAGAGACACGCAGAAGCCTGTCTCCTGAGCATGCACGCACCCAGTGCCAGGCTCAGCCGCAGCCAAAGTGACAGAAGAAGAGGCATGTGTAGGGAGGCCCCCCTGCAACCGAATCCCCCCTCCCCCGCGTGCGAGAGCACGGATTCCCCAGCAGAGCCCACTGGCAGGGCACTGAGGCCCGGAGCCACCTGCCATCAGCAGCGTAGTCCTGGTGTCCCCGCAGCCCTCAGGAGCACCAGGCCTGGGGCTTGATCGACCAGGCAGCTGCGCCTCGGCGAGAAGGGCTATCTGCTTCGGTTTGGAAATCTGGACGGTATCCCTGCGGCATTGGCCGCTATGGTAGCTTGGAACGGCAATCAGTAGGAACATCACCTGGTTGCGTGGCGTGCTCTGGCAGAGGGAAGTGTGCTTAAGATGATGGGTTCTCACTTTTTTTCCCCCAAAACGGATGGTTTACGACTCGAGTCAAGGCCCAAACAACCCATACGTCCGCTTGGACGGTCACGATGGCCGCTTAGAATATACCCGGTCCATGGAACACCTGGACCTGGAAGCCCACTTGACCGCAGTGCCTGCCTCAAGTGAGCAGAAATGATTTCCACGCAAGTGTCTCACCACCCAAGAGGTAAGCAGTTTCGTTTTGCGTCCCCCGGCCCCAGAGCCGAGAGAAATGCTCGTTCGTTCGTACGGTCCCAAAAAGGTGGGGCGAGAGGAGAAAGGGCAGGCTGATTGCTCAGAGTCGTCGGGGTGCTCTGGGGCCCCCTCTCGTCCCACCAAAGAAACGCAGAGAAAGAGAGGTCCTTGACAAGGGAGAGGGAAGACTCTGGGCCTGTGCTCTCCGGGAGACAGGCCTCTGCAGGCCTGGCCGGGAGCCCAGGCCGAAGCCCGCAGGGTCACCGGTGGGAAAGGCCGGGGTTCCCCTGACACAAGGTGGAGGTGACGGCGATGGGAGACAGCATGTCTGTGACCATGGCCGTGGGGAGAGGAGCTGCAGGGCAACGCCGGCCGGCCCTAGGTAGGCCCCCGCTTGAGGAGGCCTCGGGGACTTTGGTGGGCAAGGGAAACCCCTCTTCAGACGGGGTCTGGCAGCCTGGCCCAACCCAGACCCTTGGCCTGGGTCAGGTGAGCTATGGCATGGAGAGGGGGGCTCTCCCAGCAGC